>NC_083476.1:8747541-9052541 GCF_030014155.1 Tachysurus vachellii | reverse complement strand
TGTTATGGATAACTGATTATATCTGTAGTTGGGATTTGTGTACATTTTTAAAATTGTGTAAATTTTGGCTGTATTCATCATGTAAGGAATGCGGAGGTGGGGCCAATACAAATGCATGGTGTGTGTGAGAGAGTGTGTGTGTGTGTGAGTGTGTGAGAGAGAGAGAGAGAGAGAGAGAGAGAGAGAGAGAGAGAGAGAGAGAGAGAGAGAGTGTGTGTGTGTGTGTGTGTGTGTGAGTGAGTGAGTGAGTGAGAGAGAGAGAGTGTGTGTGTGTGTGTGAGTGTGAGTGTGTGTGAGTGAGAGAGAGAGAGCGTGAGAGTGTGTGTGTGTGAGAGTGAGAGAGAGAGAGCGTGAGAGAGTGTGTGTGGGAGAGAGAGAGAGAGAGTGTGTGTAATAGTTAAGTAATCCTTTTTACTTACAAATTCCCCCCAGTACAGCAGCAGTCTTACACAGCCACCGGTACCACCAGGACATTCCGTCCCCATCGGTGTTTTTGTTCGCTGCTGCCGCTTCCTCTGAGCTCATTTTACACCGAGTAAATTATTCAGACACAGATCTCACCGGGAACAGAAGGGATTGTTGTGTCAACACGTCATGCAGCTATGACCACAAACGAGGTGTTTCACCGATTTGCGCAAAATCGTTTTTTTAAGCTGCGATAGCTAATAACAGTTTACTAACAAATGTTAAACTCGCACAAGTCAGCACACAATCCACAAATAAGAGAACACACTTCTTTCGACGGCGTCTCTATCAGTTCCCGGATCGCTGACAATGATCACAAGACACAATGATCTGTTTGCGTCTTATTGCTTTATCACTGTGGTGAAGACACAACAAATCTCTAGCTAGTTATAATCTCAACTAAATGACAGAATAATCAGTCCGATTCCTGTCGTTGTGGGTCGTCGATCGCTCCTAGTAGTCTGACTGACTCATTGCTGTTTAAACAGTACACTGAATTATACAGATCAGTTTAATAGCCCATTGTTTCTTTGACTGATCCCGGAGGTTCCCTCTACTGCCTCGCTTAGTGGGTGGAGCCAAACAATTGCGTCACATTGGCGAGTCGCACATTCAAGCGCGTCAACATTCCTCATCATTGCGCAGGCATTTAAAAAAAACTGAAATATAGAATAGAATAAAACTGTTATTCCATTTTGTCAAACTCTCTTAAGAGGAAAGACTGTAACTATAAAGTCAAACATTACTACGAGTGTTGAAAGTATGAGCATGATGCGGTCATGAGTCCTAGTAAAAACACATAAAAGTCTTTATTTACTTAATCCACTGAATTAATATATTTTTCTTCTGGTATACTGTAATGGGGTTATTTCTGTTATTTTACTTAGATAATGTTGACCAATAGCTGGAATTGTAAACCTGAAAAATGATAATATTTGAGGAATGTTTGTTAGTAAAATAAGTGTGTGACTTAAAGAAAAGAAATGTGGTGTTTTTTATAGCTAGTGTAATGTGTGTCAGAGTCTGAGTCTTTTTTATATTATTTCTTCATATATCTACTAAACATTATTAAAGTAATAATATTCCTAGTGTATTAGTAATAAATAAACTGCAGTAGTGTGTTGACGTGGCTTTAATAGAGAAAGTAGAGAAAGTGTTACAGCTCCACCTCGGTCACATGTTTGTTATCCACTGCAACATATATGTTAAGAATATATATGAAGAGCTGTGAGAAGCTGAACTGTTGGGTTGCGCTACACTAATGTGTGTGTGCGCGCGCGTGAGAGAGAGAGAGAGAGAGAGAGAGAGAGAGAGAGAGACAGACAGACTAGACTAGACTGAACACAGAACAGAGCTGTGACTCTCTCTGAACGTTATCACAGGAAGATGAGTTTCTTATTGTGAGTATTTACTCTTCTAAATTTATTTCACGGTTTTCAACTTATGTCACTGAACCCACTAGTTAGCTCGCGAGGCGATTAGCAGAAACTAGCTGCGGTGTTTCTGCTGCCGTTTTAGCCACCCAGCTTTGCTAATACTAGCTAGCTGGACAAACCACTTCGTTACCTTTAACCAGTTATCAGCTGGTGTACAACTGAACTAACATTGTCCACAAAATCTTTACAGGTTTTTCAGCTGCTCATGTTTTCTTTTTGTAAGTTAACTAACGTTTGCACGATGGATGCTAACTGCGATTAAACCAGCCAAAGGAGTAATGCAATCTAGGAGCGAATCAATTTAGGGGCGCGGCTTTTAGAGGTTTCGCGGTAATAAATTTTTTATTTTTATTTTTTTACATAAAAACACGCAGCAAAATCGATCAAGTTTAAAGAGACGCTATAAAGTTTGAAGCTAAAATGTATTTTATCAGAACATTCAGACACTTTATTATTATTATTATTATTATTATTATTATTATTATTATATAAGTCTAACCATGGATACATTTTTAAATAATAGATGAAGAAGCTTCTTAGACCAAAATATTAACATTATATTTCATCTTAGCCTACTGGATGAAATGGAAATGGAAAATCAAATCTCATACAGATCACGTCAGTTCAGATTGAACTACTGCGTAATCACTAGTTCAATTAAAAAGATCAATTAATTACTTGCTCATCAAACGGAATTTTTCACTACAATTGTCCCAAGAGGCTATTTTTAATTTATTTAAATGAACATTTATGATTGGTAGATGACAAAACCCACACATATCAGTTCATAGTGACCTGTTGTGCCCTGTTCACAAAAAAGATTAATTGCTAAGTAATGTTGAAACAATAGACTATTTAGATTTTGGGGGGTCAGACACCCAGGCCCAGTGTGCTGTATGTTCATTGATGTGCTACAAATTTTGTCTTTAGAAATTGCAGGAATACACTTTGAGTCATAACATTAGGCAGAGGAAATGTCTAGATTAACAAATGGGCAGCAGGGTGACATTGTCACTGCAGCTGCTGTGACATGTGGTGGTCAACAGAAAGTACACTTTCAGATGTTCTTGTGTTCCCTTCAGTCAATTTTGCACAAATTCTTCAAATTCTTATTGACACTGTTGAATAAAACACTTCTTAACCACAAGGTGGAGCAATAGCAAAACTTCATGGATACATTCAGGGCATGGTCCTAAACAGTCTTAAGTTTTGTGCTGATTTAAGGAGTAGCAAGAATGACATATATAGATGGAAACATTTTCAGCATGTTTAACCAGTAACACAAACATTTATGAGTTGTCCAATCTTATCAGGCAAGGGCCATTGTGGGTGCAGGTTTTCATTCCATTCTTGGCTTTCAGTAGAATCAGGTCTGTTTTCTTAGTTGGAATGGAAACTTGTACCCACATTGGCCCCACATATATTAGTTTGGACACCACTTGGATGGATGAACTGTGCTTTCAGAAAGAGCAGCAGGCTTAAACTCTAAAAGCTACAATTTAACGCCAGTTGTTTGTGATTTTTGTTATATACTTTGATATTCAGGTTAAAGTGTTATATAAAGTATGTTTAAATGATATAACAGCAGTTATTTGTGGACGGTAAATTGACCAATTTGATATGATTACAGCATTTAAAAAGTATAACATGTTACACAAATAATCGCAACACTTTAAAGTAAATAAGTTAGTCATATCCAAAGTTATAAAAAACATTTTAATGTCTCATTCTCTCAAAGTTGTTGCCCTTGCAATTGAGTTCATAAATAAGTCTGTAATATGATTTTTCGGGTATACTGAAGCAAAACTGAACTTTTTTTTGTAAGTGGTAATCGCTCGTCCAGGACATTTAAGCCCAAGAAGAACATTCCAGAAGGTTCCCACCAGTATGAGCTGCTGAAACATGCTGAGGCAACACTGGGCAGTGGGAACCTGCGCATGGCTGTCATGTTGCCAGATGGAGAAGATCTGAATGAATGGGTTGCAGTGAACAGTAAGTGTTGCCCATAATTTCCATAGAGGTCCCACCACAAGGTCAGGTCCAAAAGTACATATAAGATTCCATTATATTTCACTAAGATGCCCAAAATGTTTATTGTTATTCCTCCTATGGAGGAAAAGCACAGAATATTATTTGGATGTTTGAGTACTTCATTTTTTTTAACCACAAATTAAAACAATGATGTTGTTTTCAGCAATGTTGCATTTAAATAAGGTGTTTTGTGCTGTAATAAACAGAGTGATTTGGTGTTTAAATGGGTCCTTTTTTGTTTGTGTGTTAGTGCTATTGTTATGAGTGAGTTGTGGATGCTCTTCTTTCCTAAGAGCCAGGTTTTCATTTGTGCTTGGCCATGTCCTGAATATTAAGCTGGATTCTTTGTCCTGTTCTGTCCTTTGACATGGCTTTATTAGTCCCTACAGGATTTCACAGAGTTTTTTGGTTATTGTTGTGGGAAAAATTGCCTGATCTCTTTTCAGCTTTTGTTTGTGGAAAAAATACTTGATTTGGCAAAATTCCACACAGGATTCTTCTTTTAAACACGTAAATAACTTTCTATGATGCATGTTATATAACACATTTTTATTTTGCATGTGTGCAGCTGTGGACTTCTTTAATCAGATCAACATGCTGTATGGGACTGTCACAGACTTTTGCTCTGAGGACAGCTGTCCTGTTATGTCTGCCGGACCCAAGTAAGTAAGTGTGTAATTTGGTGTGTTTGAGAGCGAGAGTGTGTGCGCGAGAGCGTGAGTGTGTGCAAGAGCGTGAGTGTGTGCGAGAGAGTGAGAGTAAATAATAAAGAGAGTATGAGCATTTGGTTACACCCTTAGCATCCAAGTATTTTACAAAGGTTGTTATACAGAGGCTGAGACATATATATTCACTCACTCACTCTCACTCATTTTCTAACGCTTATCCGAACTACCTCGGGTGACGGGGAGCCTGTGCCTATCTCAGGCGTCATCAGGCATCAAGGCAGGATACACCCTGGACGGAGTGCCAACTCATCGCAGGGCACACACACTCTCTCATTCACTCACACAATCACACTCTACGGACAATTTTCCAGAGATGCCAATCAACCTACCATGCATGTCTTTGGACCGGGGTAGGAAACCAGAGTACCCGGAGGAAACCCCCGAGGCACGGGGAGAACATGCAAACTCCACACACACAAGGCGGAGGCGGGACTCGAACCCCCAACCCTGGAGGTGTGAGGCGAACGTGCTAACCACTAAGCCACCGTGCCCCCCCGCATATATATTCAAATATCCTCAAATAGTGTTACATCATTGGCTGTTAGTGTCACTCCCCAAGTTGCTAGGTTACCAGAGAGTGGGTGCCTTTGTTAATGCAACCAAACTTGCTTCACAACCTCTGTTTTCTTCTGACGAAGAATAAAAAATATCGAACGTTATTGAGCACATTTTGTATCGCTATCGATCACGTGTCTATTGCGATACATATTGTTATCGTTTTATCGCCCAGCCCTACTACAAAGACAGCTACAGGAGGAAACTTGAGTAGCGGTAAATGCAAAACAATGTCCGTGTTGTGTGGACTGAAAAATATCTCAGGGCATGGACAAAGTGGTGGGAGCACGTCAGTAAAAAGTAATCAGCTCTGGGCAAGTGAGTTAAGTGAGTTTTTTAACAGATTTGACTGTTCCCACTTCCACCCAACATTCTCCCTCTCCACCCTACTTCAGACCAGCAACCATACCCCTCCACGGACGGCCTTCTCCTCCACCTATCTCACACCTCACTGCCCTGCCCCTCCTGCCCAGTGATCTACCGGGCACTGACTCACTTGGAGGCCACTGGGACCACTGTGAAAGTCTTATTTTTTGGCTCCAGTGCAGTCTGTGCTCTCCCTGTTTCTTTTGTACACCTCAGACTTCAGTTATTACACTACCACCTTCCACCTCCAAAAGTTCTCAGATGATAGACCCATTGTTGGATGTGCATCTGATGGGAATGAACAAGAATACAAGGACGTCATCAAGGACTTTGTTGACTGTAACCACCTGCACTTGAACACCTTAAGACAAAGGAGATGGTGATTGTCTTCCGGAGAAGGAGAACATCACACCACACACCAGTAACTACCCAGGACTTGGACATTGAGTTAGTGGATAGGTTCAAGTACCTAGGTGTCAACTTAAACAATAGATTGGCTGGCTGGATAACACTAATGCTCTGTACAGGAATGTCCAGAATCACCTCCACCTACTGAGGAGACTTGGGTCCTTTGTACTGTGCAGGACATTATTAGGAGATTTTTCTACACTGTGGTGGCCTCCACAATTTTCTATAGCATACTATGGCAGTACAAAGTGGGACAGGAAGAGACTGAACAAGCTAGTTAGGAGAACCAGCTCTGCTCTTGGCTGCCCACTAGACTCTGTGGACATCTATTATGAGCAACACCTCTGTGGCGACCCTGTCATACCAGTGGCTGTCAGACTTTATAACACTTTGTTACAGTGATGTCTGTGCAATATTATTATATAAATTTATTTCTTTTATCATCTCTTAGGTGTATATAACTATAGTACAGTTGTTTATTTTTGTTGATATTGTCTTATATTAACTTTTCTTTCCAATTGTAAGTTCTATTCTTTCCTATTGTAAGTCTTTAATACCTGCACTTTAACTGTCTGTGAACTGCTGTGATAAGTGAATTTCCTAACTGTGGGATTAATAAAGTTTATCTTATCTTATTCAGGAATCATCTGTTCGCCTTGTCTACCTCTAACAAAGACACTGCTGTTCCAAACAAAAATCAGAAATTTGGACTCATTAGACTAAAGGACAGTTTCCACTGATATATTGCTCATTCCTTGTCTTTTTTGGCCGAAGAAGTCTCTTATGCTTGTTGTTCCTCTGAAGTAATGGTTTCTTTACTGCAAAATACTCTTGGTGTTTCTTTCCTGGGACAGTCCTCATAAGAGCCAGTTTTATCCTAGCATTTGATGGTTTTGGTGACTGCATGTAGGGATGCAATCAAAATTCTTAGGATTTTTTGATTGACTGACCTTTGTTTCTTACCATAATATGGATTTGTACAGTAGTAGCACTAACGTGGCTATTGACTCTGTACCCACCCTTCCTCTGGACAAGAAAACTTGTTTCATTCATTACATAATTCTATACGTTATTTTGTAGTTTGGGCGTATTTAAAAAAAACTTCTGGGGCAGTGTTAGCTCAAGTGGTTAAGGCTCTGGGTTGTTGATTAGAGGATCAAGCCCCAGCACCCCCCAGCTGGCCCCAGCACTTTTGATTGGTACTGTATGTCTTTCGATTTCTTTTTCTATATATATATTTTTTTTTTCCGAGGGGACTGTGTGTGTATATGTTTATATGCACATTTTAGGCTGGTATAAAAAAAAATGCTGTAAAGTAAATATGCTTTAAAAATTATAAATTTTAATTAAATCCATATTTGGTGTGACTATCCTTTGACTTCAAACCAGCAACTTGCACACTTTGTACACTTGCAAAAAGTCAGGGTGTATGATTAACCAGTTATACCATACAGGTGCTAATGATCACTGATTTCATATATAGGTTGAAACAGTCATTAACTGAAACAAAAACAGCTGTGTAGGAGGCTTAAAACTGGCTGAGGAACAGCCAAAATATGCTACTAAGGTGAGGTTGTGGAAGACGGTTTCATGTCACATACACCTTGGCAAGACTAGACACAAGGTAGTTATACTGCATCAGCAAGGTCTCCCACAGGCAAATGTTTCAAAACAGACTAGGGTTTCTGGTCGTGCCATCAGCAAAGAACTGGCAGAAACCAGTGGGTTTCAGGTACCACCCATCTACTGTCTGGGGTTTCTTCCATGAAGTGATCATGTATGTAAATAAAATTTATGTGAATCCTTCCTGTAATGTTAAAAGAAAATAATTAAATAAATGTAATTATATTAGTTGGCAGGAAAATATATAATTTTGAATGGCTAATTCTAGTACAGAGTTATATTATGCAATATGAAAACAGAGTGTACTGCTAATGTTTATGGCATTAATAACCCTATATGTTTAATAATAAAATTCTCTGCCTTTTGTAAAGAATTATGACATCATAAGTCTATAACCTTAATATTTAAATAGCTTCATTAATAGTGTTTCACTATTCTGCTTCTCTGGAGACATATGTTAGCCTGTGTGTGTTTACCTGTTTTCTTCACAGATACGAGTATCACTGGGCCGATGGAACCAACATCAAAAAGCCAATTAAATGCTCCGCTCCTAAATATATTGACTACCTGATGACCTGGGTACAGGATCAGCTTGATGATGAAACTCTCTTCCCATCCAAAATTGGTGATTATGCTGATAGATTTTGTTTAAATAAACAACACAGAACCACTCTATTATGTAGCATAGAATAGTATAATAATGACTTTAAAACATTTCTAAACTGATATTTATAAAATATTCTAGTATAATGTAGGTGTTTGTTATAAACTGATGATTAGGTTAATTTAAATTCTTTATAATAACAATTCAAAGCCATAATACATTTTCAGATTAGACTGTTTTGACAGACACTCATTCATTCATTCATTCATCTTCTACCGCTTATCCGAACTACCTCGGGTCACGGGGAGCCTGTGCCTATCTCAGGCGTCATTGGGCATCAAGGCAGGATACACCCTGGACGGAGTGCCAACCCATCGCAGGGCACACACACACTCTCATTCACTCACACAATCACACACTACGGACAATTTTCCAGAGATGCCAATCAACCTTGACAGACAGACACTCAAGTAATATAATAAAAACTAACAGTAATTAGAGTTTGTACTGAATCAGAAACCTTTCTCACAGTCAAGGCTTGTTATTTTTCAGAGTTGAAATAAATCAGATTGTTTGTTTTTTATTCCTGCTTTCTCTGATTGATGTTCACTGTCTCTTGCATCCTTTAGGTGTCCCCTTTCCCAAGAACTTCATGTCTGTCGCCAAGACCATTTTGAAGCGTCTTTTTCGTGTATATGCTCACATTTACCACCAACACTTTGACTCAGTCATGCAGCTGCAGGAGGAGGCACATCTCAACACCTCCTTTAAGCACTTCATCTTTTTTGTCCAGGTACCATTCTGGCTTTTGCTCTCATGCAAATTCACATGCTATGCATCCATTGCAACCTGTGGCTGTTGATCTATACTGTATAGTGAATATGCTGTCACTTTTGATTATTTAAATACTCGATTGGATTCCTTTGAATAATTATCAATTTGTTGTTGATTACCTACCTGTACAATAATTGTTCGTTTTTTTCTAGATAAATGATATGTATAAATGTTTTACCCCAAAACGTAGACTTTTAAATGTAAAATAAATTCTCAACAATCAATTTATATTTATAATGTGTGTATACAAAATTATTATATACAGTCATGTGAAAGAAAGGGCACCCCATGAAAGCCTGTGTTCTTTTTTTTTTTTAAATAGTATGGCCATTTTATCTTCATTTTAACAATATTGGAAGATTCAATAAAGCAAATAAAGCAAAAGAATATCTGTAAAATGTCATTTTATTAAAATCCAAGGACACCCCCCACATTTATTTGTATTTATAACGGGTACAATTACCTACAGGTGTATTACACCAGGTGCAAATTATTAGAACATTTGTTACATTTTGAAGAAGGCTTGATTTATATACACCTTTTATATTTAGTTTGGTTTGCTCTTAATTGTTGAAGTAAGTGGTATCACCAAAGTGAGGTCCAAAGAGCTCTCTGAGGCCTTCAGAAAAAAGATTGTTTACGATTGCTTATGAGTCTGTTAAGGGATCTAAAAAGATCTCAAAAGAATTTGTAATTAGCCACCATCCGAAATGGAGTGGAGAACATTTAAAACAACTGCCAACATGGCCAGGTCAGGCCATCCAAGCAAATTCACCCCAAGAGCAAATGACAAGTTGCTTAAAGAAGTCTCCAAAATCCCTAAAATATCATGACAGGACTTTCAGCAAGTTCTTGTTACAGTTGATGTCAAAGTGTAAACTATAAAATTTCCATAAAAACATCCAGAACCTTCCGTGTAGAAATGCTTGTGCAGTGGAACTGCTTTCTGAAATAAGTGTCATTTGTTTAAAAAAAAACCCTGAAACAGCCCAAGACAGAAACAGATGAAAATCATATGTATGTTTATATATATTTTATATAGCCCTAATAGTTTACAGGGAGTGGGTTTAGGACACATACACATCTGATGATGGTCAGACATTTGTGACAGCATTTGTGTGACATTTGTATTGAATCTTTCTTTTACATTTATTTTCTGTTGGTGTGTTTTTCTTTTTTTTTTTTTGCAGGAGTTTAACCTGATTGACCGCAAGGAACTTGCACCGCTTCAAGAGCTGATTGACAAACTGGCAACCAAGGACAGATAGATGGACATGAAAAAAATATTATTCTGTCAAGTTACTGATCTCCATCTCCCTTTTTCTGCCTCTCTTGGTTGCTTTTATTCTCTTTACGATGCCCCACTCTGGTTTATTCTCTAGAGCACATGTTGAGATAACATTAGCTGGGCAACAGGTAATGCTGTTCTATAATACCATAAAATGTGCTAGCGCAATACTACTGAATGAAAAGGGAGTTAGCTTGTGTCCTATGGTAGTCACAGTTTTCCAGCCTATAATTATAGGTTTGTTGATTTACAGATTCATCAGTAAACCATGGGTTCCTGCTCCACAACTAGACCCCTTTAAACTTCATGATAGATTAGTGTTTTTCTTTAATATTTTTATTGTTTTTCAGTTTGTTGTGACAGTTTGATCCACCAGCACTGAGGTGTAACAGCATCAGTCTATTAATATCTGATGATTTGTTTGTGTGTTTGTGAGCATGTCAATGCAAGCGAACAGCAAACAAATTCTGTAATGTAGTCTATTTCCCTATGCAATTACTATGCTGAATTATTCTGATGATTTGTAATTATGTTAATATTACATTTCTCATAATGCTAATGCTTATCGGTGCCTAGTTTTATCCGCTCCTTTTTTTTTCAGATCTTATTACACTCCAGCATTATCTGTGTGTAGATTGTTGTCTTTCCTAGATTTCACTACACAACTAGTCTGCATTCTGTTAATAAGTCCATTAGCTATAAATGTTATATCAGGCATCTGCCAAATGCCATAAATGTATTTTTTGTTAGTTTCAGAAATATTATTTAGGAATTCCTAATCTGTTATTTCACTCTGATATTTGGTTTATTTTCCCAATCTTTAATTTTTTTTAAAACTTTTAACTGGTCTGCACAAAGGTTTATCTGTTGACTCTTTACATACCTTAGCTTTATAGGTGTAATTTAACTTAATTAATTCATTAAACTTGTACAGTCCTCACAAATATTAACATATATGTGCCAACGAATGATTGCTATTAAAAACACTTAAATATTTACTATTGACAATGAGATGGATATTTTTTTCGTTACACTGTATAATAATAAAAGCATTTTTATCTAGATCTAATATGTATGAATGTGTCTGTAGGGAAGGATGTTTTTTGTTTGTTGTTTTGTTTTTTAAATCTGTGACCGATTGTTTCACAGTAATAAATGCGGTGTATTTTCAAGCATGTTCAATTTGGTTGGTTTACTTGTGTTGTCTTAGCATTCAGCTCGAAACGCCTAAACTGTCTGACTAATCACAGAGCTCACTATTAACTGGATGAATTTGCCAACCAATGACAACCGTTCCTAGGCGGCCATCTCATCCGCCATTGGTTATATTTATTATTTTCCGTTTTTTTTAAGCGCCAAAATTCAACCCGCGCTCATACGTTTCCGGTGTTTTTGACATTACGGACGCATAAAGACGTTTACTGTAAGTGTTAAAAATGTCTCGTACTCCAAAAAGAGCTTGTTCCAGTCTTCTAAACGAAAGTCTAGAGAAGAGATTAAAACGGGTTTCAATTGAGGGAAATATCGGTAAGTAGTGAACATTAGCAACAGGGCTTCCGCTCAGTATTCACAATTGTGTATGTATGTATGTATGTATGTATGTATGTATGTATGTGTGTGTAAATATGTATGTGTGTGTATGTATGTGGGTGTGTGTGAAGTCAAATCAAATCAAATTTTATTTGTCACATACACATACATACAGGGCACGACATGCACTGAAATGCTTTTTACCTCTGTCCGGTATTTAAGCATAAAAGGAATGCAATTAGGGGTAAAAAAGCAAAACAAAAGGAGATAGATAAATAAAAAGTATAAACTATATAAAAACTATATAAAATATGTGGAAAAAAAAATATAATGTATATACATAAATATACATAAATGCGTATGATTTTTAATGATTGTCCTTAAAGTGTCTATGTGCAGTATGATGTATGTATGTGTATGTTTGTATGTATGTGTGTATCTGTGTGTATATGTGTGTGTATGTACTGTATGTGTGTATCTGTGTGTGTGGGGGGGGGTGTATGTGAGGGGGTGTCGATGGCAGCTTCTTTTGACAGTATAGAGGTTATTTCTGAATACTGCTAATTACTGTTTTAAACTAGTTAAATAGGTATTTTTGACATTTTGACACATATATATATATTTAATACATATATATATTTAACATAAAAAAAAGATTAAAACATCTCGAATTCCAAAAAGTGAGAGTGTGTGTGCCCTGCGATGGGTTGGCACTCCGTCCAGGGTGTATCCTGCCTTGATGCCCGATGACGCCTGAGATAGGCACAGGCTCCCCGTGACCCGAGGTAGTTCGGATAAGCGGTAGAAGATGAATGAATGAATGAATGAATGAATGAATGAATGAATGAATGAATTCCAAAAAGAACTTGTTCAAGTCCTTTAGACGGTAGTTTGGAGTTTATATTAAAGGCTATATATTATTAGTGCACATGAAGTGTAAAACGTGTTTAACTGATGCGATAACTAAATAAATAATAATTCTAATATATATATACATAATAACACCTATACATACATCTATATATTTTATGTACGGAAAGCAAGCTTTATGTTTTAAAGGTATATTTAGTAAACCATGTAACTACACGTTAAACTGGTGCTTTATGTTTCCTCCTGACACATACTTTGTCTTTAGCGGCTGGAAAGTCGACGTTTGTCCGCCTGCTGGAGCAGCACGATAAAGACTGGGAAGTGGTGCCCGAGCCCATCGCCAGGTGGTGCAATGTACAAACTCAACATGGGGAATTTGAGGTAATTAAATGACACAAATGTTGTGTGCACGTGTTGGCGGTTATCTTGAAGCAGTTGTTATAATAACGCCATACCTACATTATTACGTATTTAACAGCTGTTAACCGTTCAGTCTGTTTTAACATCCGGGTAACTTTCAGGCAAACGCAGTCCAATACCAAACCAACGACTGTATACAATATATGAGACATCAAATGAACAACATCCCGGAAACTGCTTGCACTGAAACAGCCTAGTCTACTGGAATGCAGAACCAGATTTACTTTCACTTTAAGAGACATGGGTTACTACATATATTCAATGTTTTAACTTTAACTCAGAAACAGATGAATCCAACTATGACTTATAAGAAACATGGATGCTTTCTTGCTTGTAATATTTAAGAGAAACCAAATGTCCGGCATTTTTCTTCAACTACGTGAATCAGGTTGTGTTGAAAGTGGTGTAAGTACTGGTGTCATGGAGCCTACACTGTTGGTTGGGAGTCTGTATATCCTGTGTGGAATGGACTTGAGCCACTCAGAGCAACTGTTGTTCATGCTCTGCAAATGTATTACCATCAACAGCTGTGGGATGCAATAATACACCCTACACCCCACATGTCTCTTGAGAGTCAGCAGATGGTACAGTCAACTGTACGCCAGTGTTCTACCACAACCAGATAGTTTTATATTACAAAGCAATCCTGTGCTTCAATCCAAAGCTTCAGAAGATCACGCAAATGTTCCATTTACCGTAAATGTGGCCAAATCAACTGAACATGTCAGGTATCAAAATTGAGCTTCTTCATTAAAGTATATAGATGCCAAACAAGTCTTGGAAATACTACATTGAAACGGAATAGAAAATTGGTATAGATGCATTTTTGCATTTTTAATATTAAAAACCTTTTGCATTAAAGATGTTTCAGTATGTTCATGCTCACATGAACATCAACTATGATAACCCAGAGGTAAAGCAGAAAATAGTGTGATAGGATTTTTAAGTTACTTACATTGGCTGATGCTACAATGCATTTTGCCTAAATAATAAATAAAAAAAGATTTTGAATGCAGGGATGAACTGACATTAAAATAATTAATCAAATTTTTGAAATAATTAATTTTAAAAGACTGCACATTCAGAATAGTGAACATAATTCTGTAAAGAGCAAGTTACTGGGTTATTCTTATATGAAAGTTTTTTTTTTGTGTGTGTATGCATGTGTGTTTGGTAGGAGCTGACCACATCTCAAAAGAGTGGGGGGAATGTGTTGCAGATGATGTATGAGAAGCCAGAACGCTGGGCTTACACATTCCAGAGTTATGCATGCATGAGCCGTGTGCGTGCACAAATCAACTTGGCCCGTGAGAAATTGCGCCACGCTGAGAACCCAGTGCAGTTCTTCGAGAGATCTGTGTACAGTGATAGGTGGGTGGGGATGGCACTGGGGGGTGGGGGTCTATGATGTATAATATCAGTTATATTTAAATGATATATAATTCTGAGCTGAGCACTTTGAAGTATAACATGTCTGTTAAATTAGTTTGTATAGGGAAAATTTGATCAGGATTTTCATTACACATTTAGAAATGGCAAGAAAAGTAATTTTAAATGCCTCCTGATAATTCTGATTTAAGGTATGAGCCATGTCTGTGAGTCAAGCAGTGCAGGATTAATTATTTGCAGAAGTTTCCTTATTAGCATAGTAAATCTAACCAGGATTAGAGGGGTGTCCAAAATATTCCATTATTGCATATTGAGCTGAAGTAACATTATTTTCCAGACATGGAAACACGACGGGTATATGCCAGGCCTACTCAATTCAATTCAGTTTTCTTTGTATTGCTCTTTTAACTTAAATATATAAATGCAAATACAATATAATAATATATAATGAATATTATACAAATATATAAATTCGGGATATATATTACAAATTTAAATTTATCGTACATGTCAGCCACTGTACAAGCTGTGACACGTGTGTTTTATTTCCTATTCGTTTTATGGACCAAAAAACAGTTCAATTAAATTTTTAATTGAAAAATTTATATAGCATTTGTATAGCACTTTTAACAATGGACTTTACACAAGTATAAAGTTAAGTTACTATTGATCTCTAACATTTATCCTTCTATAAGGAGAAGAAATAAGAAGAAATACACACAATAAATACTCACGCCACTGTAAAAAATATTAATAATTAAAATATTTAAATATTTAGCAAATAAAACCTGAATTGTTCGTAGATGCCTTCACTTTCATTGTAAATGCTTTCTTTATCATACCATAATGTATCCCATAGTACACTGTTAGTGAAGTGGGTGTGGCTAACATTCAGAGCACTTCCCTTCTAAGATCCTCCCCCTTTTAAAAAAAAAAGCATCAGCAAAGTTGGCAAACTTTGAGAAAAGTTTGAGAAATTTATACTTAATACTTAATATGTGCTTATGGATTTTATTATTTTAATTAAAACCTTTGGCATTTATTTATTTATTTATTTTTGTCCACTGGATCAAACCAAATTCCCTTTTCATGGTCTTTCAAGTTTTATTAAAAAGCAATTCTTACTTATGGTATTTTGGATCCTATTGGATTTCAGATTATGTTGACGCCTGAGTCTCTGTCTGTCCTGCAGGTACATCTTTGCAGCGAATTTGTATGAGAGTGAGTGTTTAAATGAGACTGAGTGGGCCATTTATCAGGACTGGCACAGTTGGTTACATAAAGTATTCGGCCAACACATTGAACTGGATGGTATCATTTATCTGCGGGCTAAACCAGAGGTACACTTTCATTCTTTAACTCAAATTGTACTATAATAAAAAAAAACTTTACATTTAACGTATTTATCTCACTTTTCTTAAAAAGTTAAATGGAAAAGTTAAAGGGAAGCAGATAAATGGATATTTTAGAGCATTATATGTTTTGTATATGTTTTATATGGAATTCCAGTTTTGTATTTGATTGGGTTTAATAAGGTGTGTTTAATTTGTGTGTGTGTTTTTGTGTGTGTGTTCCTTAGAGGTGTCTGGAGAGATTGCATGTTAGAGGCAGAGAGGAAGAGCAAGGGATTCCTCTGGAGTATCTAGAGAAGCTCCATTACAAGCATGAGTGCTGGCTGCAGCACAGGACGCTGAGGTACACACACACAGAACCCTGACCCATACAATGAACACTGTGTACTAATAGACAATAATCTAAAGATCTAATGGTCATGACTGCTTGTTTTATGCTCAGTCTCTGGGATATTCTTCTGTTCACCATAATTGTACAGAGTGGTTATCTGAGTTCAAGCCTCTTTGTCAGCTTGATCCGACCACACATTCTGGATGTTTTTCTTTATTGTTGGCTTCTTTCTTTGAGACTGTTGTGCATGTAAATCGTAATAGAAATACTCAGACCAGTCTATGTGGCACCTCAGCAATCATGCCGTTGTCAAAATGAGAAATCACATTTTCCCCATTTTGTGGCTGAGCAAGGCTGTAGGTTCCCTAAACCTTAAAGTATATTCAAAACATTATATTTATGTATGCATTATACTTGTTATACATATGTGTATATTGTGTGTGTTTGTGTGTTGCGCAGTATGGACTTTGACTATCTTTGTGAGGTTCCTGTTCTCACACTGGACGTCAATGATGACTTTAAAGGCGATAAATTCAAATGTGCAGACATGATTGAAAAGGTAGCAATACTCTTCCTTTCTTTCCTCTCTCCCTCATGGTTATACACACACACTTGCACACGCACAATGAATGTGGCATTTGTTCAGAGGACAAAAGAGTACACAGAGTCTATTTAGGTGGCTAAATGTGGCTATTTAAAACTACAAGTACAAAAGCCAATTACACAGCAATGACCCCAAGAGAGAACATATTAACTGTCTGTATGTTAGAGTTGGAGGTGTTCCTAATGAAGCTGAGATAAATGATTAGATTGACTTGTTTGAAGAGGGAGACAGGAGTAATTGCACAAAGAGACCAGAAAACCTTTGTTCACATATATACACATTATAATAGATACATAATCTTTGTCTTTCATATCAGATAAGAGTTCTGAACATGCAAAGGTTGTAGACTACAATGTTGTCCCTTTTTTCTCCCCAGGTGAAAGACTTTCTCAGCACTCTATGACCGACAAGAGTATATTTGTGATATTTGGATATATTTGTGTGTGTGTGAGCCTTATTAAAGATTATTGTCTTACCTGTATAACTACTATCATTCCATTAATGCAGTGAATTTGCCTGTGATGTTAGTCCCTTCAGACTTATCTCAGCACTGGATATAAAACATATTGACAAGTGGCAGGTGCTTCAGTGTGTATCGGTTGGTTACCTTCTTGCTAAGATTATGCCTGGCTGCCAGTTTGATTTAAATGGGTTATAAAATAAATATTACAGGCTATGGTTAGAGTAAGGGCAAAGCAGTGTATTGCAAGTTTGGCAAGAAAGTATAAATAGATTACATTTTGAAGTGTATAATTTGCTTCAAACAACATACAGAGCTGTAACAATTTCCATTTAGAAATATTTGGGTGTTTGGATCAGCAATTTCATTTTGATCTAGCCAATAACTGAAGCACACAGTAATATTTCAGTAGTGAAATGAGGTTTATTGGATTAACAGAAAATGTGCAAAATGCATCAAAATGAAATTAGACAGGTGCATAAAATTTGGGTACCCCAACAGAAAAATCAAATCAATATTTAGTAGAGCTCCTTTAGCAGAAATAACAGCCTCTAGATGCTTCCTATAGCCTGTAATGAGTGTCTGGATTCTGGATTAATGTATTTTGGACCATTCCTCCTTACAAAACATCTCCAGTTCATTTGATGGTTGCTGAGCATGGACAGCCCACTTCAAATCAGCCCACAGATGTTCAATGATATTCAGGTCTGGGGACTGGGATGGCCATTCCAGAACATTGTACTTGTTCCTCTGCATAAATGCCCGAGTAGATTTTGAGCAGTGTTTTGGGTCGTTGTCTTGACAATATTCTCAAGAATCTGCTGATATTGTGTGGAATTCATGCGACCCTCAACTTTAACCAGATTCCCAGTACCGGCACTGGTCACACAGCCCCACAGCATGATGGAACCTCCACCAAATTTTACGGTGGGTAGCAAGTGTTTCTTGGAATGCGGTGTTCTTTTGTCGCCATGCATAACGCCACTTGCTATGACCAAATAACTCAATCTTTGTTTCAAATTGCTGATCCAATTATTGGTTACAAAAATTGGCTGCCTCTGCAAGTCTGCAAAATAGTATTGCATTAATATGTATAAATTGTTAGGTTAAGACTTAAAATTTGGGTTACCTTACTTTAGTCCTGTAAGGCATACTCTTTTCCAGTAAAACTGCCAAAGGGCACAGTTGGTTTGTTATGGTTGGTGTTTTGCTCAGTAATTCAAAAATAAGAAAATATTTTCATGCACATATTACTCAGAACATGGACCAAAATGCAGGTGTAAACAAAAAATTAACAAGTTATATTCTGTTTATATACTGATCACAATTTTGGAGGCTATTATGGGAACAACATGTCCTATAAAGACAACTTATTAGGAATAAACTGCAGTGAACCACTGACCTGAAATGCCCTTTCAAATCATTCAGTGTTAATCGGAAATAACAAATAAATTACAAAAGGTCGAGCTATACCAATCAACCATTTTTCCTAACATCAAATGGCCTGACAGTCATGAAATTAGTTATAAATCCCTAAACATATTGTACTCCAAGTTAACAGCAACAAATGTTATAACCTCAGTATTAGGAAAAGGAAATTTAATTCTGAGCTAAAAACATTTCTTAACATCAAATTTATATTATACAAATTATGTTCAGTGTGTATTTCATAAAAGTAATAGGGGGAATGACTGGTCATTATTTCTGAAATATTTAGTGGCTGTCAATTTTTCCCCAACTGGGCATGCACTGACCACCAGGAGGACCTCTAAGCATGAATGTCAGTTCCCTTAAATATTGTTTATGTTTGCTAATATAGGAGTGGAAAATGTGCCTTTTTTATTTTATGATGCAGTTTGCAAATGTATTACTTTTTTTTTTTTTTTTTTTTTTTTTTTTTAAGGAGATGACCTGGGTCTACAGTCTGTGCTCAGTTGATTGAATACTGACATTTTTGATAATCTTTAATAATAACAGTGAACAATTTATTGTATGTATATGTCTTAATAATTTTGCTTAAATATCCATAAGAAATGTTAATATAACAATGGAAAGATTAAGACTTGTCAGAGCTGTCAGGCTGCATTTTCTCTTACATCCTTCTTGGAAAGCTTTTATAAACATTTCAGGCTGATTCTAGTGGGGAAATTAGGTTGTTTTTCAAGAATGGGCTGACTACCATGTTTTGAGTAAGCTTTGTGGGCTTTGTTTGGCTTACTCAAAAGGAAAAAATGTATTCTCATCCTTAAGGGGAAAAGCTATTTTTACTGTGCAGATGATTCCAAAAGATCTAGTGGAAACTATATTATTTAAACATGTAAGTGGTAAAGATTCAAAATGAATTAGAAAAAAATCAGGTAAAACAATATAGAGGCAAGGTTGCTTCTGCACAACTGTATTTTTAGGATTAAACTCTAAAAAGTGTTTACGATTTTGTCCGATTAGGTGCTGAATAAACTGATCAAAAATAAATTAAACAACAACTTTTACACTCTTCATTCACTTTCATTAAACACTGGGTCTGAGTCACAATTACAGGGGACCCTATCCCAGGAACACTGCAGAGAAAAATACACCAGTGGACTGCAAATGTTTGCATTCCTAATGAATATCGCAGTAAAAAAGAAATAAGACCACAGGGGAAGTTCATTCCATCACCTGCATCCAAGTTTTGTAGGTAAGCTTCAGCTGATATGGGCAGGTTGGGCCAATGGAGGGTACACAGCAATAACATGCCATGGAAGAATATATATATATATATATATATATATATATATATATATATATATATATATATATATATATATATATATATATTATATATTTATTTATTTATTTCAAATGATGGGCAGCCATCCCCAGTGAGATGTTGTGCCAAACATGAGGGGGTGAAAGGATAAAATGTTTTG
Source organism: Tachysurus vachellii (assembly GCF_030014155.1). Taxonomy (NCBI): domain Eukaryota; kingdom Metazoa; phylum Chordata; class Actinopteri; order Siluriformes; family Bagridae; genus Tachysurus; species Tachysurus vachellii. The sequence goes on along the minus strand of NC_083476.1, from coordinate 9,032,338 downwards.
TGTGACATCAGCATAGGAGTGATATGAAAAGCAATGTGAAGATTTAACCTCACTGAGAGAACAGATATATAGAGAAAAGGGAAACACTAAGCCATATGGATGCAAGGATCCAAAAGCTTCTCAGACAACCTGAAAGGCTGAAGGCAGCTATAAAGTCAAACACAGACATGCCTACAGTTCATTAAAGATCATAAATCCCACACTCAGTAAGGAAAATCTGCTAATCCTACTAATTCTGCTAATTATAGTACATTCAATTGTCTTAATTTGATTTCTTCATTCATTTTCTTTAAATCTATGTACGAAATGTTGGTTCCTACACTCGCCAATAAGCTGCTCATCTTGCTCGCTAATATTGGTTAGTGCCAATAGTCTCTCTCTCTCTCTCTCTCTCTCTCTCTCTCTCTCTCTCTCTCTCTCTCTCTCTCTCTCGTCACGCTGGAGGAGGGAGAGCTCTTTAAATATGGAAAGGAGACAGAAGTGCCATTGACGCTCGGAGACGAGCGAACAGACAAGAGAACGTTCCTCACTTTTAGCGACTGTCCAGAGTATCTGAGTTTTTTAATTTTTTGAACTTATAGTAGTTTGTAGATCCATATCGTTAAATCCCGACAGATAGAATACGAACAGGTCGAAGTGAGTAAACTTAACCAAAGTGCTTGGCTTCTTCTGCAGTTTTTGGCGTTTTCACAAAATATCGACATTAAGAATAGTGAGCGCGTTTGTTTCACACTGACAGGACGGCTTGTGTGACACCATTACGCACTTAAGCACTTCGGGAAGGAGGACTCCCGTAATGAGCGATAAAAACAAGTAAGTATAAAAATAAGTAATAAATAACGAGTCCTAAGACCAACGATTAGTTATTTCAGTAACCTGTCTGTGTTGTAGGAAGCTTTACCACGCGGGCTACCTTATGTTAGCGTCCCTCGTGCGCGCGTGTGTGTGTGTGTGTGATAACTGGTGAGTTGTTGCCAAATTAAGAAAGTTACTCTTTTACACACACTCTTGACCGGTACATCGCATTGTTTTTGTTAGACCCTGACAAGTCATTGTTATTTTATAATATACTGGAATTGAAATTATGATTATGAGCTGAAATTATTAATATTTCTCTCCAACGCAGCTGAACGGTTTAGGAATTATAGAAGCTTTTATTTCCGCTTTGCCTTTAAGGAACCAAAACTGAATGGACACAGAGATAGTAGTGCTTTTGTCTGCAGTCACATCATTAATGAATGCAAACGAACCAGTTCCACTTGCAGCCATTCAGCCTTAACCATTCAGCCAGGATGTTTCAAAACTGGACATTTCTGCATTGTTTTTTTTAATATATATAACATTAATGACACCTATTTAATATTTTTTATCATAGTAGTATACTGTGTATATATACTGCACATCCTAGCATGCATCCTAAACAAACATTAATTATACAGTGTATACATATAGTATGTTGCAAAGCTCCAGCACAATTGTAAGAAAACAATTATTTCCAAACAATAAATGTTAAAAAACAAAACCCCACAAAACTACAATTGCATCTCTCAATTAGTAGAAAGGAAGAATGGCAGATATATTGCTCTGGAAATTATGTATATAGAGAGAGTACAAAGAAAATAAGAATATTTAAAACATTAGAAAAATATAAATTATTCAATGGCTGGTATCAACATACTGTACATGGAAAAAAACAAACAAAAAAAAACACAAAACAGCATATCAGAACCTTCTGTGTACTTTATTCATGGCCCAGGACCTTAAGCAATGGTCCCTGTGCTTAGATTAATAAATGAGCAATTTGCAACACTGGAAAATTTATACAGATGATCAAAGACCATATTCCCGAACATTACATTTTAAATCTGATCTAAAGTTTAAATTTGCATCTGACAGGAAACTGTCTGACAATGAACAGTGCCTCTTATGCATTTTCCTTATTGCTTCTGGTTCAGTTAGATTACATTATAAAATTGCTTTACTGTGCAGAAAATTTGTGTTCAAAACACATATCATGTATTAAGGCATCATTGCTTTATATTTGGCTCAGGTGTGGTTGAACCTGGGATAGGGATTTGTAATATTCAGTCATATAAAATATGCAGGGGGCACGGTGGCTTAGTGGTTAGCACGTTCGCCTCACACCTCCAGGGTCGGGGTTCGATTCCCGCCTCCGCCTTGTGTGTGGAGTTTGCATGTTCTCCCCGTGCCTCGGGGGTTTCCTCCGGGTACTCCGGTTTCCTCCCCTGGTCCAAAGACATGCATGGTAGGTTGATTGGCATCTCTGGAAAAATTGTCCGTAGTGTGTGATTGCGTGAGTGAATGAGAGTGTGTGTGTCCTGCGATGGGTTGGCACTCCGTCCAGGGTGTATCCTGCCTTGATGCCCAATGACCCCTGAGATAGGCACAGGCTCCACGTGACCCGAGGTAGTTCAGATAAGCGGTAGAAAATGAATGACTGAATGAATAAAATATGCATGCATTCCCGTTAAACTATTCAAGTCCAGCAGCAACTGCTGAAAAGTACTCAACAGATGAGTCAGATGAGCGAATCTCAAATTTTAGGACCACAACTACTATATCCAGTATTCGGAAGAGCACCTGTCTTCAGAATACTGGATGAATACTGGATGAACACTGGTAAATAGTTTAAAAAATCTGTTTATCAAATTTTATCCTTTGTTCTTCCCTCTATTTCTGGTCTTTTAACACAGGGCTAATTAAAAAGCTTTTTAAAAGTTTTTGGCATTGTAAACCGCAGAGATTTAGATGTTTTCATAAAACTCTTAAAATAAAGCTAGTTAAATTAATTCCTTCATGCTTTATTATGACTCATAAGGAGGGAAAGGTAACTCACCTGTTAATCTGGTTTCTGTCTGTTATCTAAATAGTACTGTACAGTTTAAAACTCTATCAGTGATGTCGGATAAAATACACATGACAAGTACACTTCCTGCTATGCTTTTTCAAGCAGTTTTAACTGCACAAGGAATATGAGATGTTCCAGGAGAGATTAACAAAGGAAAAAAAAAAACAGAATTAATTCAGACTTGATAGGAAATGACCTTCAGAATGAATATTCACAACTCTTTCTTCACAATATTAGTGTGAGACCAGTGTTGTTACTTATCTGTATGTAGAACAAAGAAGTTTGGAGTGAGGATGAGGGAATGATTGAGCAAATAAAAAAGTGGAAACTGGAGTGATACTCCATGATCAAAAATCACTGTATGATTACTGTGACCCAGTGTCCAGGTTTTCAGTAGACAATGAAACAATGCCAAATAATACAATGCTCTCTGCTTATTGTAAAGTCACAATGAAAATATTATTTTAAATTATTCAAGTTAATTAACAAATTTTGAACAGAATGAAATTTTAGTCTGTTGGAATTATAAAAGATCTATGATTGTCAATATATGTAAGAGTTTTCACAAGTGGAAAGGAGAAAGATTTGAATATCAGCATCTGAATTTGTATGGTCAAAGCCTCAGTGAATTATTGAACCCCTCAATACACCATAATGCTTTTGTTTTTGTTTCATAAGCAAAGTGAAATAGCTTAGCATGTTTTTTTTTTTTTGTCTGAGCATCATGCAATTCAAAGTTTAATTTCAGTTTTCATACCATTAAAGGATAAAGTGGAAACCCATTTTGTGACATAGATAAGGGAGGGCTAAATACATAACCATGGTTCTACAAGTTATTGCTAGAAGCAGTAGCATAATTTCAGCATCTGATGTGTCACAGTAACAAGGGTACATGCTGGTTCAGGAGGTCAGATCTGATGCGTAAAAAGATTGCTTGCAATTCAGCAGTTTGCAGAGATACTCATTTCATTTCAGCATCTTGCATAGGCTTGTAATGAATATCATTAGTGGAAACAAACATCTTGCTCACCATCTTGATGCCACAAGCAGGAATCTGTGGATGTGTTTGTGAACATTTCTACATCTTTATTTGATACAGTTTATTTGAAACAGTACTACTGAATTGAAAGAATGTTCAAGACTGATGACCTGGACCCTTAAAAAAAAACCTGTAAAATAATGGTCATGCAAGGTAGATTCTGCAGGGTCATTTGCATTTGCTAATGACACTTGACACTGTGTCTCAAGGGTCATTTGCATTTGCTAATGGTACTTGACACTGTGTGTGTCCCCTGGTGGTCACAGTTTAACTCTTGGTGCTGGTCCCAAGCCCAGATTAAATGAGAGGGTTGCATCAGGAAGGGCATCCAGCGTAAAACCTTTCCCAAATGTGCAAACCAGTGATCCGCTGTGGTGACACCGAACAGGGAGCAACCAAAAGACGAACAACTTTGAGCGTGGAGTGAGGTATCCTTCAACTCCATTACAGAGGGGTCAATATCTATGAAATGTTCAATATAATTCCATATTAGAATGTCACCAATGTGGAATATTTGGAGCAAACAACACCAAGAAAGAATCTGACCCAGAGAGGAGTATTACAGCTTACTGAGTGGAGACCAAATCTATACAGAGGGAACATAGTGAACTTGGTGAGTGTTATATACTTAGCTAGTAATAATAATAATATACAGAAATATACTTTCTGTATATATTAAGGGCAGAAGAGGATGAGAGGAGGTTACAGGATCACATTACCTCCAACTTGCTGCTTAGAGGGCAGCTCCATATCATGTGCATATGAAGAAAGTATTCTGCCATAACAACAGGAAAATGGATTTCTATGGATTTTCTAATTCAGGGAAATGACAGTGAAACAAAGTGTTAAACAAAGAGAGGCCAACATGCTGATAAGCACGTGCCGCTGATGCCGTTTTTGTGGACTGAAAGGCTCGTGAAAAAGGATGCTGTCTGTGATATACTTCCGGAAAAAAAAACACATCCAGTGTGGTTTGACTTTTATTTTGTATCAGATAACAAGGGAAATTATTATAAAAAATAAATAAAAACTTTAACTAAAATGAATAAATAAGAATAAATTAATTGCCATTTGTCTTAAAATTCAATAACACAAACAAAAGTCTTCAATTAGTCAATCGAATAATTAAATTAATCAATTATTAATCAAATAAATAAATAAATAAATATAAAACAATTCAGATAATGATAACAAATATAGCAAAATTCTGACCATTATTTGAAACCTCAAATGTGACATAACTGAGTTAAGCAAATGGGTGTGTACCACTATGTATGAGAAAAACTCAAACCCGCATTCCCACGCACCTTTATTCCTCGGCAGTTTGCAGCCTTGGGCCCCTATAACCCATATAGAGCCTTTAGATGCCCCTATTACTTCTGGAAAAAAAAATTCATATCCACTTAGGTGTACAAACATATAAAATGTGAACTCCCTGAGATGATATGAGGAAGAAACCTTCAGGCTTAGAAAGTAACCCATCTTCATTTGGGTAACACTGGACAGTAAATAATATAAATGTAATTAATGTATTTTCTATAACAGTTTGTAGTCAAGTGGAATTTTGAATCCAAGAGCTCCTGAGGAACAAATAGGTCAGGGTAATTTGTAGTGGTAGATCAGTGGTTAAGGTGTTGGTTTACTGATCGGAGGCCTAAATTTTGACTGAAACATTTCATGAATGTTATTTCTGTGTAGGTATGTGCATAACTGCTGTCTTATAACCTTTTCTAAGATCAAGGGGGAGGTTTGATATTGGCCTGTAGCTGGCAGGGGTCGAGGTTGGGTATTTTAATCAGGACTTTAATAGCCCTTTTTTTCGTAGTTGTTACACAGAACACTAAAACTCTGATCAGTAGTAATTTCTTTAACAATAAGTGCAATATACTATACAATAATAACAATATCTCCCTACACAACAATCTGATCTCTCCTTCGGCCATGGCTCACAACCGTGGGGTAACCATGGACAATCAACTTCCCTTTTCCTTGAATGTTGCTAATGCTCATGTCTGTTTCTTCTCTACAACATGGGTAAGAGTCAACACCAAGAAAGAACATAGTGAACCAGTGTTAATGTATTTAATGATATAGACTTCAAAGGCACTTTTGTACATCACTCTGGATAAGGGTGTCTGCCAAATGCCATAAATGTAAATGTAAGTGGTTTAGATGCAAGAAATCTTATATTTAACAGTCCTCGATTCAGGTCAAATTTACTTGTTGTGCATTCACTATGATTGATTTTATACTAATAAGGTTACTAAAACAAATATTCTGAGTGTTTATTCATTTTTGTTTAGCTCGGGAATCAGACACAGTCTATTGTGAAGCCTGGCTGACGACTCATTGCAGCTAGCAGACAGTCAGGTTAGCCTACTTGTCTGCTCCCTCCCCCTGGCTCTGGATTATTACTGATTGTCTAGACATTTACATTACAGCATTTGGCAGACGCTCTTATCCAGAGCGACTTACATTATCTGTTTTTTTTTATACAGCTGAGCAAATGAGGGTTAAGGGCCTTGGATATTGAAAAAAGTCTGAAGTGGGTTTCCTACACTTGCTGTTTGAAGACAGAACACAAATAGCCTATCCTGAAAAAAAAAGAACTGTGATAGAAAAGTAAAAAATTAATAAACGAAAACAACTGCACAAAATATTAAGGAAAAAGAGAAAATTAATCGATATAATTTAAACTCTGATACAGGCACGAAACTCACAGCAAACATTCAAATCTTATTAAGACTTTTCTTTAAAAAATTTGCTGTAGAGTAAATAAAACACTTTTTTTACTGTTTGTGTTAATGTATGTAATATTTATTACATTTGTGCAAGTGTTAAGAAGTTTTTTTATATCCTGCATATTCATCAAAATAGGCAAGAAACATCCTAAAAACCAGCCACAGCTGGATCAGAGTGCATGTTCTTCTAGTACTCGAGATAAAATGCAATGTAGCAAAGGAAACTTTTCGATCTGGATGTTTCTAATATGGGAAGCAATCAAATTATGATGCTCTGCTCATACATATAGCAATTTTATTTCTGCAAGTTGCTATCACTGTACTATGTAGTCACCAGTGGGTGTTCATACTAATGGTTGCCATAATGTTTATCAGTGAGCGGTGCAACTAGCATTCAAAAAGTTATCATACAGCTAAAATGAAACATTCTGGGTGGAGATTTGGTGCTTGTGTATAATAGCATTATATATCTGCATGATATCATATGAGATGAAGGAATAGCAGATTGTCCTCTTTGCCAGGGATTGTGTTCATCTTTCTTTCTTCGCTGCCATTAAAGGTCACTACACTACAAATTCGCTCTATATTTGCATAAATTTAAACCTTAGACACGTCCATATCTAGTCAACACCGTCGATGTTGCTCATGTTACTGGAAGTTTTGAGCTGTCAGTGAAATGGCTTGTTACAGTTATACCACAGAATCGCTTCATTTCATTCTGTTTCAGACCTTTTTCTTCTGTAACCTGTTGTTAACCACAAATAAGACGTGTTTTCTGAAATTTCAACTTGTATGTATTGATTGTATTGTAGAAATATGCTGTACATGCGCTTCTACACTTTTTTCTTTTTCTCTTTTTACAGTAATACCACCATTCCTTAGTGGTATATCATATACTGTTACACAGCTCAGAACTTGCACCCATAAAAATGACAAGCATTTAATGTAGAATGTTCTTAAACATGTATTTCTTCTAAATACATTTGAAATTTTGTGTATATTATTTATAAAGAGAACAGAGTTGAATAGAGTTGTTTGTGCTTATCAGCATCTATGCTCAGGGAACTGATACATGATCTTTTGCACACATGCACTAGAATGTACCTATCCCACACAAGTGTGTCAACAGTTCACAGCCATTATTTTATTATTTTTATTGCCTGCAAATTAGAGCATTATAAATAAACAGTAGAGCTACATCCTATGTGAAGACCTGTTGTGGATCATCACATATGGATAGCAAAGAAGCTTGAGGAGAATGGTAACTACTTGTGACAGTAGGTCAAGCAGAATAGGAGTTTGCTTTGCTAAGTGCTAAAGCTGCATACTTTCTTTGTTTTAAGTTATAGACATATTATGAGTTATGAGTTTAATTTATTTGTGTCTGTATTGGATTATTCTACATTGGATATTGTATATTGGGTTAGGTGCCTAATTGTAATTTTTTGTGAGTTTTTGGTTCAGCAGGAAAAATGGATCCAAAAGGGTCTTTCTGAATAACGTTGGTGCTGTATTGTTCTAAAAGCCCAAATCCACTGGTGTTTAAGTTTCCTAATGCAGGAGTATACCTGTAACCTAACCTCTCCTGAAATACAACACCTAATGCTAATGATAATGCTAATGCTAACATCAGCATCAGTTTCACTTTAGGGCCTGGCCTTTTACACGGGTAGTAGTAGCGAAAGTTCACATAACTGGTCAAAGTGATAAACAATCCCAGGGAACAGGATCAGTGTTTTAAATGACAGTTTCTGTTAAGTGCTATGTAGTAAAGCTCACCTGCTTTAGCACATCTTGTGTAGTTGATGTGTTACATGCTAAATACTGCATCCTAAAAGGCTGTAGCACAGGCTGTGTTTAGTCAAAAGGGCAGGATTGTGTTCCCAACAGCTGACTAGAGGAAAAAAAATGTAATGAAATGATACTCTGTGTGTGTGTGTGTGTGTGTGTGTGTGTGTGTGTGTGTGTGTGTGTGTGTGTGTGTTTGTCTGTCTGTGTGTGTCTGTGTGTGTGTCTCTGTGTGTGTGTCTGTTTATGTGTCTGTGTGTGTGTCTGTTTGTGTCTGTGTGTTTGTGTGTGTTCTTGCAAGATTTGTATCTGTATCTTGCAAGACTTGCAAGGAAGTTCTTGCAAGATTTGTATCTGTGTCTAGAATATATTTATATGAAACAAATCTAGTCACATAAATAAAAGTATTTATTTAAAAGATCCACACTCTTGTGATCTTTAACACAGTTAGATTGCTTGGCATTCTGTTCACACACACACACACACACACGCACACACACACACACACATACACAACTATGCTGAAACGCTAATCAGGCTCCATCACCTGCTATGGTATTAAATATCAACAACATTGGACAAATGTGTTTGTTGTGTAAAATCACACTCTTACACTTTGCATGCATTACAGTGTTGCAATCCTTATGACCTTTAACTTCCTTGTCAAGTTAGGCCTGCAGCTGCTAGGAATCTGGTTTTGAAAGGTACATTCTAAAGTAGGGCTGATATTGTTTAAGGATATGGTCTGACATGTTACACAGCAATACCTACTTATTTTAATATATGTTGCCACTTATATGTATTTGCTGGGTAATTTTAATGAGTTTATATTGAATAATTTTGTTTGCCTTAAAGATCTTAAAGATCTTTGTTTGCCTTAAAGAGTCACTGCTGTGAAGTTGAACATCTGGTAGTCCACTCGTGAATTGTTTCCTGTCTGTATTCCACTGGGAATCAATAAAGTTCATCTTTAAGGTTGGCAACTAACCAAAAAAAATTGAAGTCACGTTGGATTTTAATCTGTGTCCCATAGAAAGAATGTTATCCGCTTGGAGACCAAGAAGTTAAAATATTTACCCAAACCAACCCAGACGATAAGGGCAATGAATGTTGAAAATCCTTCAGATGTTTTTAATACTTCTGACTGATAATCACTTATTTTAAAGTAACCCAGAAATTATGAATCAGAATCACTATCAGGTAAACTGTGCATCGTCACACACAATTATTTGAACATAGAGTTGAACCTTTAGATTCATATCTACATGGCAAGCAGCCATGCACTTTACTCAGCATGTGTAGGAAACTTGATAATGACCAGTTCTGAGCTTGGAGTATTTTTGGCTCTCAGAAAGCTTCCACTGTGATTCCTATGAATCAATTTTATTCTCTTCTATATTGAGCATTGTGTTAAATATGTGAGTGTGAAATCAGTACTAGTTCCTCTTTGCCTTCTTCTTGATTTCATCTCTTTGATTAAGAGAAGAAAAAAGGCACTAAGGATTCTTTCACTTTCTTGCTCTAAGCTGCACAATCCAGATTTATAAGGCTTCCTCTCCACCGCTTTCGATATGAAAGTTGAATTTGTTTCTTAGAAAACCTATACAGAGACTAGTTAAATTAATTATTTATTCAAGGTTTCTCTGTTTAATAGTTATAATGTTCCAAAACTGTTTCCAAATCTTGTAGTGGCTTCCTCAGAAGAACAAACCAAAGATCTCTTTATGATAATGAATGGAAATTTATTTACATTTTCTAGATTAGTATGGGATCATAGATGTTTTTTGGGTATAAGAGTATTGAGATAAAGTTTAAATGTGATAAAATGTGATGTGTATTTCAGTCACTATGAAATTTGTTAAACCACACTTTTAGTTAACTTCACACACAGACTAAAATTACATTTTCAATTCTCTTCAGGATATACTGGGGATTTTTTTGGTAACTCAAAAATTTTGTGCAATAAATATTAAAATAATTAATTTGTTCTTCATTTTATACTATGAGACATTTATAACTGTAACACTAATTTCACAGCACCAGGATCTCTCAGTCATTAACAAGAAATTTACTCTCTTTACTCTCACGACATGCAGATTGGAGCTGACAGCTTAACAGACAAAGAAAGGTCCATGTTGTTTAGAATGGAAGTGTAATGGACACAGCATGGTGCTGAGTGATGTGTTTTTATTACAGAGTCTTTACCACAACTGATGAGAAAAGACCAGCAGAAGCAGAAGGAATGTTAGAGATCAAGAGATTAATAATGAAATGAAAGGAAAGGAATTTAACAATGTTGTTAAATAATAGTGCAGTGATAGTTAAAAAAAAAAAAAAAGCAGACCTGCATATGTTATATTAAACCTCCAAGCTTTTGCCTGTTACACACTGATTTGAGCTGGTGAAGATTTACAGCCCTACTGAGGATGTGTTTAAGTAACAAAGAATATAGTAGAATATTATACAGTCAATGGAATTATACAAAACTTCAGAGTATGGTTTAATGTCTTTCTGATATCTGATAAATATGGAGTGGATAGACAAACAGGAGGGAGGAACAGCTGCAGACTGCTAAACTGAAAGGCATTGTTACTTGATGTGTGTGTATGCTGCCAGGGTGTGGCCATATGTATATGTGTATGTGTGTATGTCTATGTGTATGTGTATGTGAGTGATAGATGTATAGTGGCTTTGTGATTTTTCTGTGAGCATGTACTGTACACTCTGTTGTCATGCATCTTTGTGTGTCACCTTGTTTTTGTCTAGATGTACAAGTGTGTTGTATTCCAGCAGTCACTGTAGTCAGCTTCAATATTATTGGCACACTTCATGAAAATATTTGTGGTTGTATTCCAACTCCTGCCCTGTGTGTGTGTGTGTGTGTGTGTGTGTGTGTGTGGATTTATCATGTTCCCCCTGTGCTTCAGGGGTTTTCATCTGGTAGGTAAGTTTCCTCTACCAGTCCAAAGGCTTGTGTTGTACTGTAGGCTGTTTGGCATGTCTGTGTATGTGTGAATGTACCATGCAATGGATTGACACACCTGAGTTCTTTGGAGACCCTGTGTAGGATAAGCGGTACAGAAAGCGAAGTTGAGCACAATTTGTCAGTTGTTTTTGTGTAATTATAATATTCCCCTTTCTCTGGAAGGGTTCCAATAATTCTGGAGATGACTGTATGAGTTTGTATTATTGTGTGTGTTTGTGTTTGTATCACTGCTCAGGTGGTAAGAGCAAAGAGACCTTAATACACAACAGGATTCAACATACATTCACACACACACACACACACACACACATATATATATATATATATATATATATATATATATATATATATATATATATATATATTGTTTGTTTTGTTTTGTTATGTATGTTGACGTGTTTAGTGAGAGAGCATTAATCCTCTTTTTTCAGTCCTGCACACTTTGCTAAAAAGCCATGGTTACAATTTTGAGCAAAGTATAACTATATTTGGTTTATTCTTGTCTATTTTCTATACCTTTAATGTAATAATTTCTAATGTCTAATTCTCTTTCATTTTCTGCATCTGTCTTTTTCTGTAGGGTGGATGAAGAGGCTGTGGTGGACAGAGGTGCCTCATATGTCAAACATTGTGACAAGGAGGAGGTTGAGAGTATGACACACACACACTTACACGCACACATTACTCCCAACAATCTATAGTTGTTCCTTTGTTTGTTTGTTTGTTTGTTTGTTTTCATTGTTCGGTGTCCATTGTTGATGTGGTAATGACACATACATTAACCCACGAGAGGATTATGGGCAATAAAGATAACAAGTATGTAGATGTTAGAATCTAAAAACATGTAAAGACGTTTACCAGTCTAAACCTCAGTGCACACACAGAAGATCTTCTAAGTTGGTGTTAGATTTGTCATGTTTGCACTGTTTTGGGATTAGATCCAACTGATGTTTGGTGAGTCTATTTATAGAAAACCCTCTAACCACAATATGCACACTTAAACATTAGTCATTGTGACCACATCAGTTCTTTCAAACCTTTTTTTCTGTTTTCATATGTCATCTATTTATTACTTACCTGATCATGAACTTTTAGGGTATGTGACACACACAGCCTCAGTCTGAAAATAATAAGTCTTGGCTGTAATCGAAATGTGCCACCTACTTAAGCATGATAGTAGTCTCGGTTAGTCACACTGTGTATAAATGGAGTGTCTATAACAGGAAGCAAAATCAACCCACGGAGGGAAATTGGTAAACGCTGGCAAGGTTGAATAGGGATAGAAGTATTGCAAGTATAATCCCATGAAAATTATAATCCCATTTCTTGTTTTTTGTCATATTTACTGTGTTTAGGTGACACATTCATTGTTGTTCAAAATGTTAATCCTTCCAAGTAATATTGACATATAAACACATTTTACATATAAACAAATTATGCAATATTTTTTGACTGGATGCCATAGCCTTTGCTGGCTATGCTTTCAGTAGTAGCCTGACACTGTTCTTGGAAGAATATTTCTTTGTAGTTATGATGTATGTCTTGTCAACATTTCTCTTGAAGATTATGTTGTGAGTTTATCATAGTGGTTTTGCTTGTAGAAAACAATGTTTAGAACTACTTTCTGAACTTTTTGGCCTTGGCACACAGTCCCACAAACCAAACACTGCTCATCAACCAACGCCTAGCATTATATTGTAGGGATCAGTGAGTGATCCAGGCAATTTGTGAAAAGAGCCTGTTCCAGTCTACAGGAGTCTTCAGACTAGGAAAAGTTTCACTTTTTAACAGGGAAATTACACTAAACACACTGCCACTGAAACACTGGAGTGAAGAACATCTGAATGTGTTAGAATGGCTTGTTCAAAGCTCAGACCAATCCATGTGATAACCTTTGGCAAGGCTTGAAAATTGATGTTTACCAATAGTTTCCATACAATTTGACAGTATTTGGGTTGACTGGGAGGTAGACAAATGCTTATACAAGCAACAAATGTCAGGTAAACAGCTAATACTGTTGTGTGTGTGTGTGTGTGTGTGTGTGTGTGTGTGTGTGTGTGTGTGTGTGTGTGTGTGTGTGTGTGTGAATTACTTTACATTTGAATATGTTGCCACCCAGGATATCTTATATGGAAATCACCTTTATAATATGAAAAATTACACATTCTTATGATAGTTCCAGCTATACAATTAAGGTGTTTGTGTGTATTTTTGTGTGTGGTGTGTGTACACAGGCCATCACACAGTGTACATTGGCGTCCATGTACCCAAGAGTTACCATCGCCGTCGGAGACACAGAAGACGTTCAAGTCACAAAGAAAAGAAAGAGCGATTAATTGAAGGAGTGAGCGACAAATCGGACACTGAGAATGTGGATGACTCCGCCACCAGCATCCTCAAACCTCTCAGTAAGTCACATGGGGATAAAATATCCAGTATGAACCTCAGTTTTCAGTCTCTACCCACTTAAATTGAAGTCCAGATTCATTAATTAGTAGGAACAGGAAGATCAAGTAGAATGAGCTGCAAAAAGTAACAAACAGTCCCTCTGAATTCTTCTGCAACAGGAGAACCTGAGATGAAATTTCATTTCCTGATATTTACATCCAGATGAGATAAAAAGCTTAAAATATGACACCATTTCTCAAGTGATAAATAATATTGGAAATTTTAAAAAATTGGTTGTGCTGTTAGATTTACTGTGTAAACAGTTAATATCTCTGAATATCTACTCTTGTATTGAGTCCTGGGTTTCACCTGTCAAGACTGCATTTGTTGTTAAAAGGATAACGCCACATGAAGACCAACCAACTGTCTATTTAAAGACAAGCAAGACAATTTTATGTTGAGAAAAGGGGGAAACTGAAAGAAGGTGCAGTATAAACCTGGAAATACGTCACAGTGTGTGAGTGAATGGGAGTTTAAAGACTGTGTGATAGTCTCCAAGTTGCTCTATTCTCTGTAATATTCTCTCTATAATAATATAGAAATATAGAATCTTTTGATGTCAAATGCCTTGTTGTTCCAAGATTTTTGGAGGGGGATACATACATATCACACACACACATAAACCAGAGCTATAATAAACATACTGCCAAAACTCCCCAGTTAAATCAAACTATCAGAAAATCAGTTGATACCTGTATTATGGATTTTTTCCAGTGCTCTACAGAAGTGTTGCCCTTGCATCCAAGACTATGAGTTTGTATCCTGACAGTGCTGACACACACACGCACACACACACATACAATTAAACAATTCCTTACTTCCCAATACTGGTGTGGTGTTGTATTTTATTTAAAGTGAATATGACATATAGACCCCAGAAAAGTCTGAGGGTTGAAGCTGAATGTGGCTTCATTTCATAAGATTGCAACAAAGCCAGAGACCATTAAGCACTCATTTTTATCAAAAAGATATTACAATAATAATGATAGGCCAAGTCACATGGATGCTACTTTGGATACACTGTTATATGGATATTACATGGGCGTGAAATTTTAGAATAGATGCAAAATTTCCCAGAACGCTGAATAGGATTTCAAAATTTTTTTTATTAGAATAATAATAATTATTATTTGTATAACACTTCATTTTTGTTTAATTTTTGCAAAACTATTTACATGATTGGAAAATCTGTCAACATTTCTATGTTTAACATTTTTTACACTCTTTTTACATTACACATGCATGTAATACTGGTCACTTGTCTTTCTGCAGTCTCTTCGGCAGCCGAAAGGATCCGCTTTATTCTGGGTGAGGAGGAAAGTGGCCCCGCACCACCACAGTTATTCACTGAACTTGATGAACTTCTCACCACTGATGGCAACGAGGTTGAGTGGAAAGAGACTGCCAGGTCATGCACGCATGCACACACACACGCACACACACACACACACACACACACACACACACACACACACACACGCACACACCCCACAGGCCAATGGACACAAGGAATGATATAGATAGAAAGACAAAGGGCCACAAACTGTTATTATTATTAGCCCTGTGTCACTGATGTGTCTCAGTATCATAGTGTTGTGCTGAGCTGAAATCACTGACCATTACTGTATGCAGGAGACTACATTTCTTTCTCTGAATACATAACAATACAGATATTCATTAATTTGGGTGAGGTGTAAAGGGTCACAAGTAAATCTTAAGAAGATTATAAAATGGACTATCTTACATTTTTTGCAATGAGAATGTCTTTAGAACAGCACATTTTGTACTTTGTGTTTTTTTTTGTTACATGCTATTCTGTGTTCTTTGTATTTTAAGAGAAAAAAAATTGTGAGTGAGTGGCTGTTTACAGCAGTTAAAATATAAGTGGAAATACATACATACTCATCCAGAAAATCCACAATATTTAATTCATTAATTAAATTGAAGCACGAAGTGTTGTTCATTAATAAAGTAAAAATGACAATCATAGGCTGAGGCATAAGGATAAAACACCTTGAGGAATGGAAAATGATAGGAAAATAACCCAGTTCAGGGTGGTAATGGTATCACATGACACTGTATTGGGTCATTCACTGCACCTGTTGTGTTTTTTTTTCCAAGTTTTCAAAATATTCTTTCTTAAGACCACAGCATGGTTAGAATACAAGATCAACTTTGATCCTGTTCAAGAACTTAAACACTCATAGTAATACTCCAGTGTATGTTAATCAGTATCAAAATTTCTGACTTGCAATATTGACAAATGTTTTTGATAACTAATACAATGGAAAAAAGAAAAATACACTTGGCTTGGAAATTTAGACTTCATAGAATTATCTATGATTGCATTCAGTTTGGTTGAATTTTATTTGCATAGCACATTGTCACAAAGCAGTTTTACGTAAATATAAAATTTTAAAATGATAATTTTATCCCACATGAGCAAGCCAGAGGTAGTGCTGGCATTAAAAACTCTGAGCACAACTGCTGTGCTAAACCATTTCTAGGACCTTGTTGATAAAGTAAGTTTGATATTGACATACAGTTGGACAGCTGACAGAGAGTGAAGGTCAAGTTTTTAAATCAGGGATTTGATAAATGCTAGTTTAAAAGATAGTACATAGCCAGTACTTCTGTTATTACCTGTTTGTAGAAACATGTAGGTAAGGGATCATATACACAAGCTGATAATTATACATGTTGTTATATGTACTTATTAATGTGTTTATTTCTGTAGATGGATCAAGTTTGAGGAGAAGGTAGAAGAGGGTGGAGAGAGGTGGAGTAAGCCCCATGTTGCCACTCTGTATCTGCACTCACTGTTTGAACTGAAGAAGTGCATAGAGAAGGGCACTGTCATGCTTGACATAGAGGCTAACTCACTGCAGCAGATTGTTGGTAAAAACTACAGCCATTTCCAATCATCACATTCTATGATGCAATGCACCTGAGCCCATTAATTCAAGATTCATTATTCTTTTATTCAAAGTATCCATGACTTATTTACTAAGATCAGAACATCTCAAATATGCTGTTGGATCTAATTTAGAGAAGAACATAATTACTCTATAAACACAAATTAAAAAAAGAAAATATGGCTGTTGCTTTAAAAAAGTCTTCAGAAACAGAAGGTGATTTAGTCACTGTTCATTTCATCTGTTTATACACATGTACAAACACTAGGAAAGAATGCAATAAATTTCATACACACTACATATACACTCAATAAATTAGAATGTCATGGAAAAGTTAATTTATTTCAGGAATTCAACTCATATAGTGAAAGTACATTATATAAGTACACACAGACTGAAGTAGTTTAAGTCTTTGGTATTTTTAAATGTGATGATTTTGGCTCACATTTAACAAAAACCCACCAATTCACTCAAAAAATCTGAATACTGTATGGTGACATGCCAATCACCTAATCAACTCAAAACACCTGCAGAGGTTTCCTGAGGCATCAAAATGGTCTCTCAATTTGGTTCACTAGGCTACACAATCATGGGGAAGACTGCTGATCTGATCTTCACAAGGAGGGTAAGCCACAAACTGTTGGCTGTTCACAGAGTGCTCTATCCACGCATGTTAAAGGAAAGTTGAGTGGAAGGAAAAAGTGTGGAAGAAAAAGATGCACAACCAACCGAGAGAACCGCAGCCTTAAGAGGCTTGTCAAGCAAAATCGATTCAAGAATTTGGGTGAACTTCACAAGGAATTGACTAAGGCTGGGGTCAAGGCATCAAGAGTCACCACTCACAGATGTGTCAAGGAAGTTAGCTACAGTTGTCATATTTCTCTTGTTAAGCAACTCCTGAACCACAGACAATGTCAGAGGCATCTTAGCTGTTCTAATGAGAAGAACAACTGGACTGTTGAGAGCAAGTTTTGTGTTTCATTTGGTAACCAAGGTCCTAGAGACTATAGGAAGGGTGGAGAAGCTCATAGCACAAGTTGCTTGAAGTCCAGTGTTAAGTCCACAGTCTGTGATGATTTGATGTGCAATGTCATCTGCTGGTGTTGGTCCACTGTGTTTTTTGAAAACCAAAGTCACTGCACCCATTTACCAAGAACTTTTATAGCACTTCATGCTTCCTTCTGCTGACCAGCTTTTTAAAGATACTGATTTCATTTTCCAGCAGGATTTGGCACCTGCCCACACTGCCAAAAGCACCAAAAGTTGGTTAAATGACCATGGTGTTGGTGTGATTGACTGGCCAGCACACTCACCAGAGCAAAATATGCAGATGAGCTGAAGGCCACTGTCAAAGAAACCTGGGCTTCCATACTGTACCACCTCAGCAGTGACACAGACTGATCACCTCCATGCCACGCTGAATTGAGGCAGTAATTAAAGCAAAAGGTGCCCCTATCGAGTATTGAGTACATATACAGTAAATGAACTTTCCAGAAGGCCAACAATTCAATAAAAATGTTTTTTATTGGTCTTATGAAGTATTCTAATTTTTTGAGAGAGTGAATTGGTGGGTTTTTGTTAAATGTGAGCCAAAATCATCACAATTAAAAGAACCAAAGACTTAAACTACTTCAGTCTGTGTGTACTGAATTTATATAATACAAGAGTTTCACTATTTGAGTTGAATTACTGAAATAAATCAACTTTTCCACAACATTATAATTTATTGATATGCACCTATATATTTATAACCAAATAAGCAAGATGAAAACAGGTTGAAAAACCTTGATTTCTTTAAATTAAAAATGAAGACTTAGCCTGGGTCAATGGCTTGTAGTAGTGATTATGAGGATGGTACTAATTCTTTTTCATTCACTGTCTTTGCCATCCTCTGGCTCGTCCTCTCAGATATGATAACAGACACTCAGATTGAGATGGGGCTGTTGAAGGCTGAGCTGAAGGAAAAGGTTACATACACGCTACTGCGAAAACACCGCCATCAGACCAAGAAGTCCAACCTACGCTCTTTGGCTGACATTGGCCGAACTGTCTCGAGTGCAAGTAGGCTGTTTTCAAACCAAGAGAATGGTAAAGCTGTCTTACTGCTACACAAAACTTCTCTAACTCTCATTCTTTGTGATTCTCTTTCCATATCTGTGTTTAAAAGCTAATATGAACTTTGGCTTTACATTTCTTTGCTAACACTCATATTCTCTATCCCAATTGCCAGAATAATTGGTGTTTTTACCAGAATCTCAGCCATTTGAACAGGCATTGAACTGAAAGATATGCCTTTAAGCCCCCAGACTAAAGATGCACCATGATGTAGTAAAAAAGCAAGAGGCTATTTAAAATGGGAAATATATATATATATATATATATATATATATATATATATATATATATATATATATATATATATATACTTATATATATGTGTGTGTGTGTGTGTGTGTGTGTGTGTGTGCGTGCTTATTTACCTGCTATAAACATGAAGCAAGTTACAACTGATTTTATTACAGTAGATGAAATATCTTAAAATACTTGCCTGCTGAAGTGTTTATGTATGCAGTAGTTAGCATCAGGGGCTAGGCTAGGTTCTGTTAGGCTTTAAATGAGTGTTCTTCTGGACAATTAAAGTGGCTGGCATTCTTGTAAGACACTAAAGAGATATGAAATCCTGAAGATAAAAAATCTTTATCTGTAATATGTAAATGAGCTGTCTATGTCTATAATGAAAAGAAAATCAGCATAATGTTTTACAGAAACCTTTTCTGTATCTTGTGATCTAAACTGACATTTCTTTCTTCTTTGTTCCTTTTTCCCTTTCTCTTCTTTGTCATGGTTTGCTTTCCTCTATGTGTCTGTCTGTCTGTCTGTCTGTCTGTCTGTCTGTCTGTCTGTGTGTCTGTCTGTCTGTCTGTCTGTGTGTCTGTCTGTCTGTCTGTCTGTCTGTGTGTCTGTCTGTCTGTCTGTGTGTGGTGTGTGCCTATCTATGTGTGTGTGGCATGACAGTGCGTGGTTCTGTTGACCACTCTGTGCCACGCTTTAGCATCTCTGAAATTGAAGGCCAAATACAGATGCAGAGAAGCAACAGCGTGGGTATGCTTTGTAAGTCTAGAATAAAAGATTAACTGTAAAAAGTACAAAACTCACACTCCTGTTAGGTGCAGTGAGAAGCTAAATAGATTACTTTGGTGCAAAATACTAACAAAAAGCACTAAAATATGCATATCATGGATATTTGAAGGTCATATCCCTTTTTAAGTTTTGTGATATTAGACACAGGTATTACATCATTATGAACAGTTCCCTTGAAAGGGAATATCTTAACTTTTTATTGTAAGGATACATAAAACTTCACAGTGTTAAATTAAAATGTTTTGAGTAAAATAATAATTCAGTATGACCAGATTTGTTGCTGCGTTTCACACAAATATAGAATAAATTGAAATTAAGATTAAACAACCAAACAAACTAACAAACTAAAAAAACAGCAGCGTAACTATATTGATCCAGATTTTGGTCATAGGGTAACTAAGGCCTCCAGGCTCCCATAGCTGTGCTCCCTCTGTCTCACTGAGGAATGTCAATGTATTTGTTCCAGTGGCCTTCGAGACCTGAGACTACCTCTCTGATCCTTATACCAGTTTATTTTAATTCTCATCAAACTCTTCACAACTTCACAAAAAATAAATAAATAAATAAATAAAAAAAAAAAAAATTAACATCTAGAAGGTCCCAAATAAGCAGGACAGAGGTGAGAGAGTTAAGGGAATAAAAATGCTAAAAGCTGGATAGGTAACAGATTTAAACTATAGCAAAAGATTTTCCTGTGCATAGTCTTAGGACTATGCACAGGAAAATCTTTTGTGGAATCAAGATATCTTACTTTATCTCAGAAATGCAATTACAAAACCCTCCCTAATAATGCAGATGCAATGCTACACCAGTATTTTTTTGGCTTCAAGCAAAAGCATAAAATGCCTGTTAGTTTTGTTTCAGCTAAGTTTTTTGGCTGCATAATATATAGCTTTCACTTGTTTTACTTTTTCCACTGTGTGTATTATGTGTGCTACTACTATAACTGAATGGCTTTATCTGTGTAACAAATAACCAAAAATAAAAATACAATACACAATAAAATGTTTAACAACATAGTGAGGACAGGATATAGAAATGTTCTCAAGCTTACTTATAAAAGTGAACAACGTTTTAAAATGATTCAGTGATTTCTACCTGCCATGAGCTCCCCTTTCAATTTGCACCTCTGATTACAACAATGCCATTCTCACAGTACAAATAAAGGCGAGTTAGCACAAAAATGTTTCTAAGCAGTAATGAATTGCAAATTTCTCATTATATACACATTCAGTTTATCCAGTCATCAGTGAGGCCTGGTCTCTGTCATTATGTCTATATTTGTCATTGACCCTTTGGATATTTTCTTGTTTATTTTCTCTGATCTCTATATTATCTTTATAATTATATCTTTCACTGACTTTTTGTTTGATTACAATAGTGGGTTGTCATCCTTCATGTTCATGCTTGTATATGGTTCAAGGTCTACAATACAAGCAAAATATACAGTAGATGTAAAACCTATCTATACAATTTGCCACTAACACGCACTCTAATCTGACACCTCTTACTGTTCAAACTAACCCAGCGTCCATTATTACTGCACTGAAATGTCATAAAATTACCAAGAATATATAACTCAATATAATATCCTATTGCATATTTTTTGGGTTGCACATTGAGAGAAGGGCTATAGTCATTACTGGCACAAAATTAATCACTAAGAGTAATAATCCTCATTAATTACACAAAGAAGCAGACAGCCTGGGCCGCACTTCTAATCCTGCCATTGCAGCCTATTATTAACTGGCTAATCAGAACTAATCAGCTGATTAGTGGTTTGTACAAGATGAATGGAAATCTATTCATTTAAACTGTTTAATCTGTTCCTGGAAAACTGTTCTAAGTACATTATTCATAGTTTAAATTTAGGAATCATGAAACTTTAAAATTAAACATAGATACAAATAAACCTAGAAGTATATACATTTAATCCTTGTGCAACTTTGGAAAGCGGATACACACACACACACACACACACACACACACACAGACACACATACAAACTACAGTAAGAAAACAAGAACTTGCCATGTGATCCACTGAGACACATGTTGAGATGACACTGAAATGATTACTAAATAGCTAAAATAACATGGGACTTATTTTTTATGCATATATAACAGTATAAAACTGTTTTAACTCATTACATAAAAAAATATGTAAAAATTAAAAAATTGGCTTTTTTTTATTAAATTGAAATTATTCAACATACATGAAGACCTTTCTTGATTTGCATTTTCACATTTTTTGTCACAGAAAGCTGGAAATGCAGGTTTCCAAATGAAATATTTTCTGCCCAAATTAGGGGTTAACATGATTCAAAGGAATATTGTATTCTTTCTCATTTACACAGGTACTCCAGCTGCAGTGCCCCAAAATCTGACCTCCAGCAGCCTTAATGACCTCTCTGACAAGCCTGAGAAGGACCAGGTAGGACAATGACGAGGACAATTGGTGCCACTAAAACCTTGTGTACCTGAATGTTTTCTGAAATCCTCATGTTAACTTAAACTTACTCTTTACATTTTTTCAGTCATTTCCCTTTACAGCTCCTAACTCCTAACTCTAATAACTTTAAGATATTAAAGGATGAGAGTTGGCCTTGACTTTCAATAATAGCTTTTTCAATTTATAAGACCAGTTTAACACTTTTATCAGGAATAGCAGTGACGAAATCAAGAATTGTAATGAAGTACTAACAGATATACTAATTTACACATGTACCAGTTTCCCACCTGTATCTCTCTCATTGTGCAAATACATGCAATAAAATAAATTTAATTGATCCCACAGTGAGGAAATTCACTCATGCATTCACAATAATGCATACAATAGTTTTGTTACAGGTTTCCACAAACATTTGGCCATTATAGCATACATTAAAAAGCTCAAAAATATTTCACTTTCTATTACCAACTCATACAAATATACCCACATACAGTATGTTGTGATAGCTTCACTTTTCCTCTTCTCTCACACACAGTCAAATACAAACAGCTCATTCTCTCCCGTTGTCAGAACGCAACAGACTCTAAATTACTCCTCAGTGAATATGGGCTTCTCTTTCTTCATTAAAGATTTCACACAGTACCTTTCCTCTGTTTCCTGCACTCCAGTTTGGATGCAGTTTCACTCTCCTAGTCACAGGAATTGGTTTATCTTCTCTTCTTGTGTCAGAACTATGGTATTCGTCATGTAAAATCAATGCTGCAGGACAAATCACAACGGGAGTCATTATTCTGATAACCTCTGATAATCACTTATCCAAACCTCATGGTTAAACATTCACACACAAGATCAAGCATGTTTTGTGTGTGTTCTTGAAGCTCTGCAGCGTATCCCTGCATGACCTTTAGTAGTAGACTTTGCTTGCTTACAGTTTCAGGACAACTTTTTTCTCTGACTGCTCATAATGTTTCTTTTCAGTATCTATAGAGGGAAACACACCATGTTTAAAGACATTGGCCTAGGCTTTGTGAAGTGTTTAGTAAATTGTCTATTGGTCTCTACTTTAATTTACAGAAGCTTCACTTAGAAATGAAAAAACACAATAATTAGGTTACTCAGTTTCCGAATCTATTTCCTGAGCAACCTTTTGGTTTGGGTTTTAAGTTGTTGTTCAGAACAGATTTTCTTTTCTAAAAAATGTTCTCATCTTGTTGCTGTCGAATCTGAAGGTGGAAGATCACAGAAGAGTGTAATTTTTGTTCTTTTCTAAACATCAGAAATGCTCATAGATTTAATACCCTGCACCTGAAAACTTTCTTTAAAATATATTTCAATTAAAAAAATTTATTTAATGTCCTGTTGTTAAGGTATGTCCTTTTAATATATTATTAGTCTTACCCTATTTGTTAATTTTGTATTTTTCTCCACTGGTATGTTTTTATTTCATTTCACATTATAGACTGTGACTGACACAAATGTTCTGAATACTGGATTCTACTATAGCATAAATTGTGGCCCATTTTTCTCTCTGTGCAGTTAAATAATAAATTCATGAAGAAGATCCCACGGGATGCAGAGGCATCTAACATTCTTGTTGGTGAAGTGGACTTCTTAGATTCTCCTTTTGTGGCCTTTGTGCGGCTCCAGCAGGCCATCATGCTTGCAGGGCTCACTGAAGTCCCTGTGCCTACACGGTAATCTACAATCTAAATTAAGGCTGCAGTGGTATGAAAAATTACTCTATATATGATCACTATAAGTTTAATCAGACTAATCTGTAAGGCTACAGTATGTTTAGGAAAAAGTGTAATAATAGAAAAAGCCAAACTGAGGTCATATTTGAAATGCCAAATTTAATTATGGATAATGTAGAAATAAATCTCTATTAATGAATTAAAAACAAAAACGATAAGAATCAGTATTTAACATCAATTAGTATCAATTGTTGTGGCACCAATGCAAAGTATTTAAACGTATTTTATCAAGGAAATCATTTTTTAAATGCACTTTATATAGCATTTTGGTGGCAGCATCATTCATATCTCTGTTATTTCTTCACCATGCTGTACTTTTATATTGCAATACATACACACTCACAATAGTAACCTAAGTCTATTGTTTAACAGATTAAAGGTAGACATCCAACAGACACTATAGCAATCACTGACAGGACATTGAAATGCAAACACTTACTGAAGTGCACACACAGTGCACAACATGCAGGGGTACTATGTCAAATCTAAATCATTATCATTTCCGGGAAGAATGAACTGTTATGTGATTAGTCATATAGTGGAAAGTTTCATAAATGCTATATGATAATGGCTTGTAGTAGCTGATAAACTCAGATGACTTTGAAATTAAAGCACAGATTCAGTCAAGTGTATAAATGGAAAACGCAGTTTAAAGATTAGTATTTCACTTGCAGATGGACTGTGACTGAATTATGACCTTGTGCTTATAAATACTTGCTCTATATGCACTGCATGTTTTTAGCTATGTATGCAAAATTAAAAGCTCATTTTTTTGCCTGAATATGATTTATTTTGTATTGTTTTTCAGATTTTTGTTTGTTCTTTTGGGACCGACAGGAAAAGCCAGATCATACCATGAGATTGGTCGAGCCATTGCTACTTTGATGTCAGATGAGGTGTGTGTGTTAGGGATTTTGTGGCTATGGGGAACCTTTAAAAATATCACTGTGTATGCATGTGCCAGGAAAAGCAACACATTATATGAGTTCGGTGATGTTGGAAGAAGTATACAATCACAAATTAAACAGTGTGGTGAACAAATTCATTTACTTAAGTCATGTTTTCAATATTTACTCCTAAATATTAGCATGTCACATTCTTCACACATGTTTGGAGTTTTGAAGATGCATGATTCTCTGTGCTCTAGGTGTTTCATGACATTGCATACAAGGCCAAAGTTCGGGGTGACCTATTGGCTGGTCTTGAGGAATTCCTTGATGAGGTCATTGTGTTACCCCCTGGAGAGTGGGACCCTGACATTCGTATTGAGCCCCCGAAATCGCTACCATCCTCAGACAAACGGTACACATGTAGTTTATCTTCACACTCAGTGACCACATCACAGTCTAAAATGGTATAAAAGTGAATCAAATATAGAGAGGTTTTGACATTTATATTTCTATTTGCTCATTCTTGTCCATATAGTAAGAACAACTTAGGAGCAGGAGGAGTTGGAGGTGGAGATGGATCCAAACTTAATGGTGATGCTCCTATTGAAGGTGGTGCAGGAGGAGGTGGTGGAGGTCACCATGTTGGAGAGGAGCTCAAGTTCACTGGCAAGTGAGTGGTGTTTGGCCTTTATTCTATTGGTAAAACTGCAGCGCAAACACAGAGGCTTGGATGTCATGCTGTAACACTAATGTCACTAATGTGTTAACACAGCCCTTATGCTAACACTAGCTCAGTGATTATTATTTTATTTTCACTGCTTTTTTAAATCGCTCTCTTGCTATCTGTCTCTCTTTTCTCAGGTTTTGTGGTGGTCTGTGTCTGGATGTTAAGCGGAAGCTGCCATTTTTTGCAAGCGATTTTTACGATGCTCTGAATATCCAGGCCTTGTCTACTATTTTGTTTATCTATCTGGGCACCGTAACCAATGCCATCACCTTTGGAGGCTTGCTTGGAGATGCCACAGATAACATGCAGGTACAGAAGATTATTGCTCAGCTAATTAAAATAATGAGTGTTGTGGGAGTTTTGAGGTTCGAGAGATTTAAAGAATAAAGTATAACACTGGTAGATACGGGCAAGAATAAAAAGGTTACACAATTTATTGTGCTCAGCTGCGCAGCAGGACCCAACACTCTACATGTAGCATGAGAGATGAAGGGCCACGATCATTGATTACATCAAGGTTTTATAGACAGAACTCAAGAAGAAGAAGATATGTAAAAGCAAATCATCATCAATCATTGGCTCAAAATTACTGCATGCTCATCTCCTGACCAAGCTAATCTGTCCAGGCCAAGGTCTTCTAGAAGGCTTACTAGAAGATTTACTGGACGTTGTTTATGGACAACTCGTCTCCAGTCCCTACTGCCCTTGTCATAATTTTAACAAAACAACTGATGACAACGTCAGTCTCTGGTCATGACGCATACAGGGTACAAGCATAGGAGGACAAAGCCTTATGAACATCTTTAGATTAGAAATTTCCACCACAATTCCCCCCTTTTGTCCCTGGGACAAATATGTTTACATTGGTAGGAGGTGGGGAAGACGGTGTGTGACTTTGTGTGTATGTCTTGTCTCTACCTATTCGGATATTCAAAGACGGATTGATTTAGTGTTATCTAATAACTCTTTAAAAATATCACATTTAAGATTTTTAAGATGAATTTTTTTATTCACTGTTGTGCGTGTGTATATGTATATGTATATATATATATATATATATATATATATATATATATATGTATGTATGTATGTATGTATGTATGTATGTATGTATGTATGTATGTATGTATGTATGTATGTATGTATGTATGTATGTATGTATGTATGTATGTGTTTTTGGCTTCCATCAAAAAATGAAAAAATGACTGATTTGAGATGGCAGTCACACATCTCTGTGAGCTGCAGTTTCAAAAAAATCTTGAAAAACCTACGAAGTTTTTCTATTTAAGGTGTGTTACAGTGTGTTGGTTAAGTCCAGTGTACTATATTACGGGATCTTTTTAACTATATTAAAAAGCAGTGGTCTATTAATGTACATTTCAGTAACAAATGCTGAAACTCAGAGATCTTTTTGAAATGTATCTTTTAGTAGGTATGTGTGGTGGTACATATAGCCATGTGCTCTGGAATCAGAAGGCTGTTACAGATCTATTTGGATTTGTAGGTGTTCTGTAAGTCTCAAGCTAAGAAGGATCAGCTTCACTTTAAATAGTAATGAATTACAAAGTATGTGAGCGAGCACACACACACATATGCACACACATGCACACGTCAAGCATGCATACTTACACACACATACACAATTTGTTTTCATATCCTTCTGATGTCCTTTCATTGCAGCTGTGGAAAGTTTCAAAATGCAAATTAGATTTTTTTTGGTTTTGTTAATAGTTCTTGTTGCTATCTATGAAAAAACTATTAAAATGGCACGAGGTTCTACTACCCCAGCCACTCTAAAATGTTCTGTCAATCATTCTGACTCCATTAAATTCCACTAGGTTATAATTTTATTTTTTAATTTAGATATCTGAAGAACATCAAACAATTCTCAAACTGACTTCAGACACCTCTGCTTCAGAATATTGTCACTTGGTGCCCAGAATATTCTAGAATATTTGATCCACTCACCACATGCTGCTTCTCTTTTTGTTTGTGATTGTGGATGTTCTTCAGATTTTTGCATGGATTTACCCCTTTTGTGAAGCTGATTGTATTGTTATGCAGTAGCATTTACACCAGTCAGCTATTGATAACATTACAGTGGCACCTGTCAAGGTGTGAGGATTATAAGGCAAAAAGTAAATAGTTCTCAAAGTTGGTGCAGGAATAAAAAATGGGCAAGTGCTAAATTGTAATTGCTAGATGACTGGATCCTTGGACTACATCACTGCAGATAGGACGGAGTGTGTATGATGACCCCAGTGTCAAAAATGCCTACAATGGGCATGCGAATATCTGAACTAGACATTGGATCAATGGATGAAAGTGGCCTGGTCTGATCTCCTTGTTTTTTACATCATGTGGATGGCGGGTACTTGTGTGTCACTTACCTGGGGAAGAGATGTAACCAGGACGTACTATGGGTAGAAGGCAAGCTGGATTCAGTGTAATGTTCTGCTGGGAAAAATTGTTCAGAAATGCTTTTTTTGTTCAGAATCATTTTAAGTGTTTGTGTATTTGTTAGTTTGAGCTTTCCTAATCCTGAAGGACTTTGGAAGAGGTACTGACTTTCATATGGATATCTTACAATTAAGCTTTATTCCAGATAGATGATGTCTTCTAGACAGTAGTCTTGGATTTTAATTTTGATATGTATTGCATGTGGCACTGCATGAAGAGACAATTAAGGCAGGACAGGGATACCTGACGGCAGGGTGGAAAAAATACCAATTAATATTTTTTCCTTTTTCACTTTTAAAAGCTAACATACATGAGAATTAGACAGGCGTTAATCAAGACAAATAGCAAGAATTGTCTGATGTGCCATCAGCTGAAACAGCAGATGTAACATCTCTATAAACAGATTTTAAAAGATTTCCATCCTATTTTCATTGCATATGGAGTGCTTGCACCTTTGTGATTTTTGTTATGCCCAAACACTTTGATTAATATCCCAGAAGCTTTCATCTTTCTCTCTCTCTCTCTCTCTCTCTCTCTCTCTCTCTCTCTCTCTCTCTCTCTCTCTTACTGTAGGGTGTGATAGAGAGCTTTGTGGGAACAGCATTGGCAGGTTCAGTGTTCTGTCTGTTAGGTGGCCAGCCTCTGACAATCCTTAGCAGTACAGGGCCGGTGCTTGTGTTCGAGCGGCTGCTGTTCAACTTCAGCAAGTGAGGAGGACTAACATGTATACACACACACATACACACACTATACATCCTTGCGAGGTGATACCAATGTTACACCGTATGTACAGCTAAAACATTTACTCTTGACATGAAATATAAACATACAAATGTATTTTTTAAATACTAATTAATTTTATCTTAGTCTTATCTATCTATCTATCTATCTATTTTATCTTATCTATTTTATGACTTATACTGTATATTATTGAGATTTAGCTATCCAAATATTACTTAACAGAAACAGATTTAATCTTTAATTAACTCTATCAGCATTCCAGTGGATAAAGTGGATAAAAGTCTTTACTTTGACCAAGCTGACTGTCTCTTTAAACAGTATTTACTATACAGTATTTTAATATACTTTGATATAATTGATGTATTGAAAGCTTATTTTTGCCCCATGGCATAATTTTGATTTTATTGGGAGTGCACCTGTGTCTGTAAAAGGGTGTACATATAGAGGCAGTGCATTTTTGCAGAATATTGAATGTAGAAATTTTAATTTTCTTATTTCTGAAGTCTTTGCTTTCTAGTTTCTTGCCTGACTTTCACAAAGTACTCCTAGTAGGAATGATAGACCGAGAAGCCACATGTCCTCTAATAGCCTGATGTACATAGAAGCCGAACCTCCTCAGACTGATGGATAGTTTACTCTCTATTTCTAATTTACTTTTTTCTATGAAATCCCATTAACAGGATTCTGTTAATTGTTATTTGACTAACTGACATGATTTTTATGATTGGCTATTTTCAGGGACCACACATTAGACTACCTAGAATTTCGGCTGTGGATTGGACTGTGGTCAGGCTTCTTGTGTCTGGTGCTGGTGGCGACAGATGCCAGCTTCCTTGTACAGTACTTCACACGTTTCACAGAGGAAGGCTTTGCGTCTCTCATCAGCTTTATCTTCATCTACGATGCGTTCAAGAAAATGCTCAAGCTTGCCCACCACTACCCCATCGATACCAATTACCACTGGGACATGGTCACTCAATATGCCTGCCAATGCATGCCTCCTGAGGGTATTTATACACCTGTGTATTTATGATTAGAGATATATAAATACATACCTGTGTATAGATCTCCCTATGTTTGTTTTTGGTGTTTGTGTGTAGTGTATAAATACTAGTTGGCGTATGGTGTCCACTATGCAAAATGACAGTGACACTTCTTTTGCCTAACAAGCAATAAAGCATTAGTGTATTTTCAAGGTTTAAGCTAAATCACAGTGAACATACTCAAATCTTTATCTCAGATCTGTTTTGTTTGTTTAAATCAGGCAACATGTCTGTCCCAGATGAAAAAACTAAATCACTATTCAACTCAACTGGACAGGTGAGTGTGTATATATGTCTATCTATACATGTGTTTTTAAATGTTTTATTGATTTTTTTTTTTTTTTTTGAAAACAGAAAAAAATTTAACTTTTACATGATAATGTAATTTGAAGGAACCATAAAATAAATTATTGCATTATTGTGTGTGTGTGTGTGTGTGTGTGTGTGTGTATAAACATGGCCAGCAGCACTGGAATTCTACCTGGTCATCACTAACTAAGTCTGAGTGTTTGGAGCGGGATGGAGTTCTGCAAGGAGAATCCTGTGGTTTTGTTCCAGACATCACACTGATGTCGTTTATCTTGTTCTTGGGCACCTACACATGTTCCATGGGCTTAAAGAAGTTTAAAACCAGCAGATTCTTCCCAACCATGGTAAAAAAAAATACACCCACACAAGGTTATCTGCCTTACTGTCTTATTGTCTTTCTAGCAGTTCAGACTAGTCTTGCCATTCTCCGTGGTCCTCTCTCATCAACCTGGTGTTTATTCGGCAGAACTGTGGCTCACTGGAGGGGTTTTTCTTTATTGCACCATTCTGAGACTATTGTATCTGTTGGTGCCAGATGACTCTGGGAAGTTCAATAATGTCACAGTCAAAGTCACAGAGATCACATTTGTTTGGTTGATATAAACATACCCAGAGCTGCTGGCATGTATGTACATGATTTGATTCATGACATGCTGTTGGGTCAGAAAGGACCCCAGGTGTAAATAGCAGAGTTGCAAGGAGAAAGCCACTACTCTCAAAAAAGAACATTTCTGACCATTTAATTTAAAAAGGATTTGAAAATGTCATTTGGACAAGACAGAGGACTATTGGAAAAAATTGTGGAGGAATGAGACCAAAATCTTTTGGGTTTAAATGGGAAACATTATTTTATAGAAAGAAAAAATACTGAATTCCAGCATGTAGTATTATCATGCATTGGACCTGTATTGCTGCATCTGGGCCAGGACAGCTTGCCATCATTGAAGGAACAATGAATTCAGAATTATGCCAGTGAACTCTAAAATGGCAGGACATCTGTCTATGATTTGAATCTCAAGAAAGAAAGGGTCATACACCAAGACAACGAGCAAAAGCACCCAAGTCTGTCTACCAAAAAATGATTAAAGAGGAACAAAGATAATGTTTTAGAATGGCAAAGTCAATGTCCTGACTTTAATCCAAAACAAAAATTGTGGAAGGACCTGAAGCAAGCAGTTCATGCAAGCAGTTGACCCACTATCAAAGTTTGATCAAAAGTTATCAGAAAATTTACAGTATGTGTATGTGTGTGTGTATATATATATATATATGTGTGTGTGTGTGTGTGTGTGTGTGTGTGTGTGTGTGTGTACAGTGTGTGTACAGTGTGCAGAGAGAATTGTTGCAGATCTGCACAATAACAACTTTCTTTCTTTCTTTCGTTCTTATCTAAACTTTGCCATTATTCATTAAAAGCTTTGACTTTTATCTCCATCAGCCACTCTACCACACACACAAACATAGAGAGAGGGAGAAATGCGAAGTCATAAACTCATCTTTTGCTGAAATACTAAACAGGCGTTGGCAGTCTAGATGGAAAATATCCAGCTCTAAATCCTATCAAAAATCTGTTATTACATCCAATCCTTGCTCATTAAAAGCTCATTAATCTCCATTACTTTCCAGTCTTGTACTTTTTCTTGATCCTTAGTGGCATTTTCACAGGACAGCCCAACCCTAAACTAAACTAAACTAAACTAAACTAAACTAAACTAAACGTGTTTTAATAAAATATAAAAGTGTTTTATTTTAATAACAGTTAATCAATGGTGTTTACTTAATGAGAAGAAATTATTGGCATGTTTGTGTTGGTATTGTGGAAATCTGGAATAGTTAAAGTGTTAAGATTATGGCAAGATAGTTTTATTTTTATGATGTAGTATATGTCCTGAAATATGCTAGATGTTTAATTAAAGAGATGATTGATTGATTGTTTGATTGACAGGTGCGTAAGCTGATCAGTGACTTTGCAATCATACTGGCCATTCTGATCTTCTGTGGGATAGATGCGCTGGTTGGTGTGGACACACCAAAACTAGAAGTTCCAAGTGAATTTAAGGTAAATGTGTGTTTTCTGTGAGAAGTGTTTTTCTACTGTCTTACATTAATCTCTTTGTTCCTGTACTACGGATTATGTAGAAAGAGAGCGCTTCTGCTTCGTTCTTTGTAGAGAGTATCACTAGCGTTCTCTTTTGTTGAATGCATTTGTTTATTCGTGTGTGTGTGTGTGTGTGTGTGTTTGTGTGTGTGTGTGTGCGTGTGTGTGTGTGTGTGTGTGTGTGTGTGTGTGTGTGTGCAAAGCCTACAAATCCAACCCGTGGTTGGTTTGTGCCCCCTTTTGGTGGAAACCCCTGGTGGGTGTACCTAGCCTCCTTCCTACCTGCACTTCTTGTCACCATCCTCATCTTTATGGACCAGCAGATCACTGCCGTTATTGTCAACAGAAAGGAGAATAAACTCAAGGTATGTGTTGTCCCATTCAAAATAATGAACTGATAATGGGCAACAACACATTCCTATTTACAATCACAGATGCACAATATATAAGGACAGTATAGATGATCCTGTTCATTTTCATGTGTCCTGATAATATAAGAAATAGTCTGTTTAGTTAACATTCCATGCTTATTTTTTTTCACTGTCTCTAAAGGTTTATGCATGTTTTTAACTACACTGTACACTGTAGGATTGGATAGTAAGTTGGGAGTAGGATCTAGTCCTTCTCCTCCCTTAATGTTGTGTTTGTGTTTGGAGAGTAGAAAGGTGCTGGCTACCATTTGGACCTGTTCTGGGTGGCTGTGCTAATGATCGTGTGCTCATTCATGGGCCTGCCGTGGTATGTGGCAGCCACTGTCATCTCTATTGCTCACATTGACTCACTTAAGATGGAGACAGAGACATCAGCACCAGGCGAACAGCCAAAATTCCTGGGAGTCAGGTAAAGAATAAGGGAGACAATATCTGGTGTAGTTGTTACTTGTAAGCATAAAATGCAAATGTATATTAATATTGGTTTGCAATATTGGTTTGCAATATAAAATATTTAATATAATATGGTAATATAAAATATTTAGTTCATAAATATTTGTTCATCCAAATGGTAATGAGGAATAATGTTGTGAGTCATTTATGTGTTATCCATTTATACTGGTCATTTTATATTTTTGCAAGAAATGTCATGGCTTTATTTTTAGTCCCTAATGTGATGGATTCAGTTTAGCCATTGCTCCAACCTCATTCTCAAATATGTATAATTACATGCAGATACATGTGAACAGACATACAGATGAGTGTTTATAAATAATGTGTGTGCTTAATCTTCTGGACTTAGGGAACAAAGAGTAACTGGAGTGAGTGTCTTCCTTTTAACTGGCCTATCAGTCTTCATGGCACCTGTTCTTAAGGTACACATGGTTGAAAACTACTTTAGCTTTCTATTGTAAATAAATACGGTTACATGGCTCTCTTTGTGATTTCTACAATAAGGTATCAGCCTTGACCCCCCAATTGAGCCAATTATTTTTCTAAACGTAAATTAGTTAAACTAAACTTTCTCAAACCACCGATTTAGAGAAAGTTAGTGCTGCTCTGCTACAACACCCCTATTTGGGAGTCAGTAATGAGGACGAAAAGGTGAATTTTCCTAATTGGCTTATTTTTAGGTTATATATTATTTATTTATGTATTTTATTTTGGTACTTATTATTTCTAATGTGTTGTCTACTTAATATTTGTTTTCTTTCGCATATATTGTGCTCTCTTTGCCCTTTAGTTTATTCCCATGCCGGTGCTTTATGGTGTCTTTCTCTATATGGGAGTAGCTTCTCTAAATGGAGTGCAGGTAAGTGCGCTGGAATCTGTAAAAATGCAAATATTATGTACAATTGTTAATATTTATAGTAATACATATTTAAAATATCGTGAGTGAGATATTTTAATGTTTGTCTCCCTGTTCCTGTGTGTGTGTGTGTGTGTGTGTGTGTGTGTGTGTGTGTGTGTGTGTGTGTGTGTGTGTGTGTGTGTGTGTGTGTGTGTAGTTCATGGATCGCTTAAAGTTGTTTCTAATGCCAGCAAAACACCAGCCAGATCTGATTTACTTGCGCCACGTCCCTCTGCGCCGAGTTCACCTGTTCACCTCCATCCAGGTTGTGTCTTCATATAATTAAGTGTCCAGCTTCAGATCAGAATGCCGCACAGTTTGAGTATTTTTACTGACACGTAATCCAACTCCGAGCTATAAAGCCTGGTTCGGTAGCTGTGTTATTGCGTGGAAATGACCTGAACTTGCCCTCATGTTTTTCTTAGACTACAAAGGTTTCCTCCTTGTGCAGTCTCTTTCTTACTGTAGATTTATGCATTTTGACATCAACTGTAGCAAGAGTTTTCTCTAGGTAATATTTTAGAGTTTTTGGAGACTTCTTTATGCATCTTGTAGTCTGCTCTTGGGGTGAATTTGCTTGGATGGCCTGATCTGCCAACATGGCCAGACTTTTTTCTTTTTTCTTTCGTCTTTTTCTTTGTTTAGTTATATTACCTGGGTTTTCCAATATTCTTGAAATAAATATATAATGTCCATATGTTTAACTATTTAAAAAACAACACAGGCTTTCATAGGTTGTCCTAATTTTGACTGTACATGTGTGTTTGCACAGATTCTTTGCCTCGCCCTGCTTTGGATCCTAAAGTCCACAGTGGCAGCTATAATCTTCCCAGTAATGGTAAGTCTGAAGTTTCTGAAAATTGACATTTTGCCCTACCCTTGTTCAAGCTTTCTGTTCATCATTACAGTGCTGTTTTCACACACAGGAATTCAGCCCAATTCATAAATTAATTTAAGTTTTTAAAATATTTCTTTTTAAACAATATATGGGGAACAAACTAAAGCAGACAACTCCAGACCACTGTTTTCTGGTAGACCATAAACATCAATTCCCTGGATAACATTGAAAATCACTTTCCGGTGGATTATTAGTTCAAACTTTCTTGGAAAAGGCCAAAGTATAAAAGCACCCTTGCACTCTTTTCCAGGGATTTTATTTGGATGTCTATCTAGCCCCTTGACTCTCTTTTATACCCTTCAATTTTCATAGATTTTGGCCCTGGTAGCTGTGAGGAAGGCAATGGACTATATTTTCTCTCAGCACGATCTTGGCTATCTTGATGACGTTATGCCAGAGAAAGAAAAAAAGAAGAAAGAGGATGAGAAAAAGAAGAAAAAAAAGAAGGGCAGCATTGACAGTGACTTAAACTATGTAAGAAAACTGTTGTGTGTCTGTGATTATCTAAAAAGGACAAACAACTGCTGTGCAAAACAGATACTGGTCACTGAATCGTAATGAATCATATTGAAGTAGTATGGCTTCATTTTAGTAAGTTTGTCCACCCTTTGCATTTTACAGTCAGACTATCCAGCCAATGACAATATTCCCACTATAAAGATATCTATGGAGACGATGGAGGAGGAGCAAATGAGGGGAGACAAACCCTCAGAAAGTGAGTAGGGCAGAAAGTCGGCATGAAAGCCAGGGTGCCTAAAACCCTTACAAAACCTTTAAGCATACTTTTTCCATTGCCTCCATTGACTTTTTCTGCCTCACTCACTTTTCCTCTTGAGTTCTTTACTTCTTTCATAATTCACTAATATTCCCAGTCAGTCTGGTCTGATTGGAATCAGCCTTAACTCTTTTTGCTTCCTGGATGCTACAGACTTTTTTCTGTGTTCTTATTTTTTGCTGCAATTTACCTATAATCTTTTATAATCTGTCTGTGTATATTTCTATGAATTTAACGATTTATGTTTATATTTTACAGGAAATAAGCCCATGTCATTCCTCACTCCATACTGATTCACTTGGTTTCTTTCCTTCCAGGTCAAGGTAAACATGCAAATTTCAGATCGTTTGTTGCACATAGCAAAATGTCTTCAAAAGTTTAAATCATATTTATGTGTCTTTTTCTCACAGTCAAGATTTAAGCCCATTTTGGAAGTCTGGTCCTCTAAAAAGAGCTGATTTGGACCCAAAACTCAATAGATTTTTCTGACGGATTAAACCGAGCTTTAGCCCTGATGATTTATACACTAGCTAGCATGCAGAGTTCACAGGCCTGCACTAGATGTATACAAATACATGTGTACAATATGATACAACTTATTTTTTCTAATGTAAAAGGATTAAAAGTAAAACATGTATGAAAATAGATAGTTATACATAGATGCTAAGCAGCTGGTTGAATGTGTTTGTAAAAAAAATGTATACATAGATAACTTCAATCCAAACAGAATGTAAATGTTAAAAACATCCAGAATTACAGACACAAAGCATTTACTGAACAAGCTCTCAGCTTCCATCTTCTGTTTTTTCTTTATTATTTATCCGAGACCTCAGCATACTGTATCTCATATCAGTCTTTTTCTGCATTAGATTTCAGTCAGTATCAGTAACTCACTGGATACAGAGAGTATGAGGAAATCCCATGCTAATGCTGGACCTAAAACCCACTGTGACTGTAAGAAGGAAATACTGTATTTTATCTAGATAAAACACTCCTCTAAATATTTGAATAATACTGTACATATTTAAAATTAAATCATTTACAGATTATGGTTTGAAAGGATTTAACATCATGTACTCTTCATTTGAAGGCAAATGTAAAGCAAAGAATTTTGTATTTAATATTAAGCTTGTACTTATTATGTAATATCTTATTCTCTTATGAGTCTTAAATTTGTGCAGAATGTCTTTGTCTTTTAGCCTATGAGCAAATGACATCAAATAGATCAAATCTTTTCATAAACAAATATAAATAATAGAAACCTCAGTTCTAAAACAAAAACCAAAAACAACCTTTCATGATCTTGCAAATTATGCTAAACCAATTCTGCACACACATGGAGTTTTTATTTATACTTTACTGATTAGTACATTTTATTATATTTAACCTTGAATCATAGCTCTACCTCTTAGAGTGCTATAGTGCCAGGCACTGTGTGTTTGATCTATGCAGATATAAAGTGATTGCGATGAAATATAGCTCTTTTAAGAGCATGCACAAGATTGCTGTCATCATTTTATTACAAATTATAATAATCATCCATAAACTATGCAAAACCCAATCTGTGTCTTTCTACAAAGTAAATGACAGATGTGTATTGAAGAGATTAAAATATGATTTTATTAAGTGTACTCTGAGTATCATCTGTGCAAATATATTTTTATTGTACTTCATTTTTTTAACAAAGAGATTGATTGATCTAGCATATAGTCTTTTATACATAAGTACTGTAGGTAATGTTGCTAAATGTGGATTATAGATTGATATCTGCAACAGACAATAAACAGAAATAGTTTTAAATAATTCTAATTAGTTTAATTCTGAGTAGTAATTTCAAATTAATGTATTAATTCAACCTGATTAAAGTGTAAACTCTAGAGAGTGCTGTGTGTGAAAATCCTAAGTGATCAGCAGTTTATGAAATACTAAATCCAGGCTGTCTGGTACCAACCAAGACACGGTCAGAGTCACTGAGATCACATTTTTCCCTATTCTGATGCTTGATGTAAACAATGAAACATAATATTAAGCTGTATCTGTGTATCTGCTGCTGTGATGCATTGTGCTACTGTCACATGAATGGCTGATTGGATAATTGTATAAATGACCAGGTGTACAACATTCCTATTAAAGTGGCCAGTCCATAAGATTGAAATCATTATCAGTTATTAATGGTTTTTTTTTTAACCAGTATCAGTAACTCAGTAGGAAAGATATAGTATGGGAAGATGCAGTGTTTTTTTAACGCAATACTTTGCCTGCTGTGTCCATGTTTAAGCAATTTCAATCAGGTTTGAGTCAGAAACTTTGAGTCATGTTTTATGAAGTAAAATGGTAGAAAGGTGGAATCTAAATGAGCAAATCAGATAAAATATTTGCATAGGTAAAAACATGTTAAATGTTAATTATATGCTTTTGGTTCTAAAAGCCTTCTGGTAATGTGCACACTGTTATAGGTCAGGCAATATGTAGATAAAAACCTTCTAGCCCATTTATACAGAATGATCACCCATCGACAGATGTTATAGATTGAATGTAAGAATGTGAGTAAAATTGTTTGTTTCCATTCCCTGGATGTTTCCTCTGTATATTTTTAAAATTGCTAAAACATTTTTGAAAGTGCATTAGATTTTCCAATGAGACACATTCTCTAAAATCTTTCTGAACCTTACTTTTATACTTAATGTGCTTTTTGAAATTCTGGCATAATTCTTCCTATTTAAAATTACCTTGACTGCTTACAGTTAAGAAAGTGCTGCACTCCCCTTGTACTGTACAATAGACTAATGATATTTAATTGATTTATAATCAGAGTATGACATGTATTACGAATAATATTAGAGATGTGTTTTACAATCAGTTGCTGTGTGATTTGTGTATGTTTTACCTACCCAATAAGTCATTATGGCTTTATGCCTACACTAAATATGATACACTACATCACTTTCAACATGATAAAACATGGAAAATAAAGTGATTGAACATTGTTGTTGTCATGCTTATTTGTATTAATTAGTCTTTGTCCTGTCCTTGTTTAACCAAATAGAAACAAAGGAAAAATTGTTTATAAAGTGATGAAAAAAACAACTAAATTTAAATTGCTAAATTCTGTTAAATTATTTATTGATAAATTTGAACAGAATATAAGAATTATAGATATAATATATTGGTGTAATGTATTATGTATGATGAATTAGTATTTAAAAATAATATGTAACAGAATAATATACATTTATAAATTAGATTTCCTGCAATTTCAATGTGTTTAACTGATGCTTAGGAAAAACTTAATAATACAGTGTAATACCACTGAAGTTTAAATGATTGTATTGAAATAAAAGAATTCTAACTTTTACTCATTCCTTCACTGTCTCTTAATCCAAATCTTTGCCATGTGGCTTCTTAAGATTGTCTAACGCTTGAATGCTCTATGAATTAAAGCTGCATCACAATTTGGCTCTTGTTAAAGTCA
Organism: Tachysurus vachellii; assembly: GCF_030014155.1. Classification (NCBI taxonomy): domain Eukaryota; kingdom Metazoa; phylum Chordata; class Actinopteri; order Siluriformes; family Bagridae; genus Tachysurus; species Tachysurus vachellii. Next base: position 8,993,011 of record NC_083476.1, on the reverse strand, counting down.
CTCAGATCCTTGCACATTTTTTTTGCTTTCAACACAACTTCAAGAATGGACTGTTCACTTTCTGTCTAACATATCTTGCCCCTTGTCAGTTGCTATTGTGATAATATAATCGGACATACCAACTTTTATGCATTCCAGTGTGCATACAAACTATGCATTGTATATTTATTGTATATATCTTGTATAAACTCTACTACTTAAAAACATGCAAAAAGACTGGCCTTCTTTTTTCCCCAAAAAAAATGTTGATGGCTTGGACTGTGAAGTCCATATGTAGATAAAACAGGACTGTGCAGTCCCCAAGAACTGCAGCAACTTTGGAAAGGAATGGGCACTTTACTGCAGTATTTGGCTTAAATTCTGCTGTTCACTAAATGGCAAAAATATTTAGTTATTAATACTGTTGTGTGGTTGAACCATTTCCGTTATTGCTTAGTTGTACCAGGTGGAGCAATGTGAATCTCTCTCTCTCTGTCTCTCTGTCTCTGTCTCTCTCTCTCTGTCTGTCTCTGTCTCTCTCTTTTGTTTTGCTCATCAGATAAAATGTATTAACTTAACTTTACTATTATGATGTAAAGACATCTCAAGTGTTCTATATTAAGTATATTAGAGCAAGTTTATCATCAGTACAGCACTTAAAGTGACCAAAAGTGTTTCAACTGTTAAACTCCTGAAATTTTCGGAGTCTGCATACCAGCAGGAGGTGAAGCGGCTGGTGCTATGGTGCAGTCAGAACAGCTTAGAGCTAAACACCCTCGAAACTGTGGAGATGATAATGGACTTTAGGAAAAACCCCTCAACACTACCCCTCACAATATCCAACAGCCCTGTGTCATCTGTTGAGTCCTTCAAGTTTCTGGGCACTACCATTTCTCAAGACCTGAAATGGGAGTGCTACATAAACTCTATTATAAAAATACCCTTCAGAGGATGTACTTTCTACGTAAATTAAGTAACTACGGTCTGGCACAGGAGCTGTTGATGCAGTTCTACACTGCAGTCATTGAACTTGTCCTGTTCACATCCATCACTATCTGGTTTGGGCAGCAACAAAACAGGACAGGAACAGACTGCAACACAGTAAAAAGTTTGGTGCTCCCCTGCAGACTCCCCAGGATTTTTTACTATACAAGAACCAGAAACTGGACAGAAAAAATCACTACTCACCCTTCACATCCTTGACACAACCTCTTTCAGCTCCTCTCTGCTGGCAGGCACTACAGAACTTTGTATATTAAAACTGCCAGACACAGGAACAGTTTCTTTCCCCAGGCAATCACCCTGATTAACAACTCACCATAATTGTTCCCTGCTTCATAGCTATAAGGACTGCATTATCAGAATTGTCAGTCATCACATCATCCGTATAGGTCACGCACACTACTGCTGCTGTATATTGAATAAAAAGCATAATATTGCACAATACTGTTATTTGCACTACCATGCACTTCTCGCACTTTATGTACATAACTGATTAGTCATATATCCTGTATTCATATTTAATTCTTGTACTGTCAATATTGTCTCACATCGTCTGTATTGCCTCGTATAGTCTGTTTTGTCTTGTCGTGTCTGTTTTGTCTCGTTTAGTCTGTTTTGTTTTGTCTTGTCTGTATTGTCTTGTATAGTCTGTTTTGTTTTGTTTAGTCTGTTTTGTCTTGTCTGTTTTGTTTTGTATTGTCTTGTATAGTCTGTTTTGTTTTGTTTAGTTTGCTTTGTCTTGTCTGTTTTGTTTTGTCTTGTCTGTATTGTCTTGTCTGTTTTGTCTTGTTTTGTCTGTTTTGTTTTGACTTGTCTGTATTATCTTGTCTTGTCTGTTTTGTCTGTATTTTTGAGAGTCACAAACAGCCGGAACCAAATTCCGTGCGTCAACACTCTTGGCCAATAAATCTGATTCTAATTCTGATTCTGATTCTGATCAGGTCCTGTACTTGTCATCTGCTGCTACCTAGTGGATGCACAATGGTACAAGCGCACAAATATCAGGATTTGAAAAAAAAATACAACTCAGCAACAACAAAAAAGTCATATAGTAAAGCAATAGAAAAAATCCTAAGGAGAAACATACATGGAAAACAAAATGATCTACGTTTTAAATAAGTGTGTGCATTGCGCAGGGGCAGCTGGTTAGAACGTTATGGTTAAAACTGCTGTTTGATACTCTACAATAAGTATCCAGGGGGCCGTTTCAGAAAGGAGGTTCAACCAACTCTGAGTTTAAACTTGAACTCTGAGTTGACAAACCCCGAGATGGGAAACTCTCTAGAAACCAATACTTTCTAGAGATAGTAAATATTACATTAATCTAATTAGACTGGTTGAAGATGTAATTTGTAGTTAGTAATTAAGATCTATTTTAGAGTAAATTCCCAACTGTTATAATATCGGAGGTGAAACCGGAAGAACAGTATTTTATTTTATCAGGAAACAACACAAAAATGGTCAGAAAGCACTTAAGAGCGAGGCGCACTGACCGCTCTGCAAACAGTAGCCTTACTAATATGTTCTGCATTCCCGATGTTATACACAAAACTACCATTTGCAAAGAAACGTAAGGTAACGCAAAGCATCTACTCGGATGTAAGAGCACGGCCACGATGGCTGATGTTAGGATGGATTATATTATGGATCTTGCATAGGGATGTGACAAAAATCCACTCTGGGCTTAAACGAATTAATACAGACTCTTCATCAACAGGATCGTCCATAAAAGGACACGCCATTTCATTCATGGCATTTAGCAGACCCCCTTACCCAGAGTGACTTATATTTTGTTTCGGAGGCCGTGAATTGTTTAGCTAAAACTCCCTAAACCGTTTCCCATTCATTTTCTATGGTAGTGCTAAACCACTACGGCTGCGGTATATTTTCGGCCGCTGACGCTTTTGTGGCGCTGTTTAACCCATCTGCGCATGCGCCGTGAAATAAAAAAATTCCCTAAACCGTTTCCCATTCATTTTCAATGGTAGTCCTAAACCACTACGGCTGCGGTATATTTTCGGCCGCTGACCCTCTTGTGGCGCTGTTTCCGCGCATGCGCCGTGAGATAAAGCGCGCTGCTCGACTCCCGTTTGTTTCATTCAACAGTATCGGCCCGTCGATCACAGGTAAGTTACCTTAAAATGACTCGTTTGTGTTTTACAGTTAATGCTAAGCTCCTATTAGCTTCTCTGCGAACAGTTTTTTTTTCTTGTGATTGTTCTTGGACACATCGTCTGTGGTTTATTCAGTAGTCATTTTAAGTTAATATTAATTATAAATCCATATTAATTCTGAAATCAGAGTTTTCCAGGGTAATTACATACTAAACGATGAATGAACGTGTCTATTCTTTTTTCTGGGTTTTTTTGTAGTGTCTATATGTTTACATGTATTACACTAATTTTAAATGAGTTTATTTTTGTCCTGTTGATGATAATTACATACTAAACGATGAATGAACGTGTCCATTATGTCTATATGTTTACTTTATGTCTATATGAACGTGTCTATATGTTTACATGTGTTACACTAATTTTATATGACTTTATTTGTGTCCTGTTGGAGTGTTTAATTGATGATTGTGTGATATATTAGTTAAATTATTAATGAGCATGACTTTATTTCTGATTGTATGTATTTAATGACTTACAGAACAGTTGTTTTAAAAACTTTCAAGCACATTGAATGCTTTTAGTGTTAGTTATACTCTATATGTTAATGAGTGTGTGAAACTCTTTGTCTGTGATGGCTCCTATGGCCCATTGCCTTTTTCCATACATCAGTCAAAGTCACTCCTAGGTGTTAAACCACTAGGTGTGAAAGACTTGTCTGGGAACAGTTGTTAAGTGTTGCCTGATAATTAAATCATATGATTGTTAAGTTTGGGCCGGGTGGGTAGGGATTATAAACAAACAGTGTATAATGTTTTATAGAGATTATTGTAAGGTTTTGTTTTAAACAGACATGCTAACATCTAACATTTACTACTCTTTCTGTATTACAGGTCACCATGCACAAAAAATCTGTGTTTTGCCCAGGGTGCATTAAGGTCGTGTTCCGTAAGGGACCACTTGGATATCTCCTTCAGGACTCGACTGAGGAGGCCAGGGTGATCAAAGATAACCCAGCTCTTCAGGACAAGTCGGCACCAAAGAAGGAGGAGCTTGTCAGGCAAAATGCTCTTGCTGTGGTCCGTCAGAGAGGAGGCGACGCCTCTGACAAAAGAGAAGTTCTTGGTGAATACATCCTGCAGTTTGGAAAGTACAAGGGGAAATCTTTCCGGTGGCTTCTTGAAAATGACATGGGTTACACCATCTGCCTGATAAAGAACCTTCAGCAGGAAGAGGCCATGGGGGTCTTTACATCAGAAGGACCCAGCAAGAGCAGTCTGTTATCCTTTTCTAATTATGCCTGCAGTTTTAACGAAATTCAGTCTCTGCTCAGTTATGCGTCGGAGGTGACCAGCTGGTTGGTTTTGGTGCTCATGCGAAGAGTACGTGGCAGGAGATTTGGAACAACAGGGCTGATGGTTATGCATCCTTTATATTGTGGGCAACTTGTGTCCCGGGGACACGGATGTACAAGCTGCAGCAATACCTGCGTAATCAGATGCAGTCTGCCCGTCCGCAGCTTCTAAGCCAACGGGTCAGTTGTTTATTTTTTGCTTCTGTGAAGGAATTGTTTGCCGTTGTGTCCAGTAGTATGAATAACATCATAGCTTGTTTTACATGCACACTATACTTTAATTAATACAGAGGTATAATTTAAGAAATCCGAGTACACTGAAAATGTTGTCTTTCACCAACAGAAATGGATGATGACGACGAGTTAGAGAGTGCGATGCTGAACATCTCCCCCTCCAAGCTACAGTTGCGGTGTAAGTATTTCTTTCTGTACTGATTGCATGTAATGAATTGATTGTGTTCCAAATGGATTTTCATTTTGTCAAACGTCTTAAAAATATGCTGTATATTTAATGTGTTGTGTGCTTATCACTAGCTTCACGACCACTGTCATCAACATCATCATCCTCAGCTGCTGAACTGAGACTGTCTGCGGGACCAGGAAAAGGTTTTTACACATCAGGCTCAGCACTGGAGCACAGTTCTGTTGAATTGTGATATGAAATGCTCTCCAAGTCTGAATAAAAAGCCTTTCTTATTTTTTCACTGTTTTGGCCATGTTCTGGCCTTGTTCCACTAACAAATGTCTGTGCCGTTGGAATGGATGGAATGAGATGGAAAGACAGAGATGGGTGGCAGAAAGGAGAAAATAAAAATAAATGTAAATTTTCTTTCACCTGCAGTAAACTTTTGTAAATATATTTTCTCTTTATTTAAATGTGTATTAATTTAATTAGTCTTTAATGTTGCATTAATACGTATATATGTTACGTGTGTTTTTCTTACGTGTGTTATTTCTATTGTGTTTTACTCCTTTAAAGTGTTTAGAATGCCAAATAAACATAATGTTTTACACTTATTTCTTTGATGTAGTGTGTCTCACTTTACAGAATTCGTTATATATTATTCAGAAATGTGTTAAATATATGTATTTGTGTTTATAGTTCACAAATTAGTGTGCAGAATATTTTTTAAAGTTGCACTGAGTGGGATTCGAACCGATGTCTAGACAAACATTTTAATTCATAAAAATTGACCGTGACGTACATTTAGCATCTGGGAGAGCAGCAAAAATGCTTCAATTTGATTGGCTGGCACTCTGTTCCAAATATACACTTCTTGCCTCCGCGTACAACTGACCAATTGTGTCCACAAACGGTCCACACCCAATTGTGTCCACAAACGGTCCACAAATGAATGAGGTGTTTAAACGTCGCTTCCCCTTTAAAAAAGGGGAGGAGACCGAAAGAAACTGGGTTTACCGAAGAAAACCAGGTTCCCGACCAGGTTAGGTTCACAGAGTAAGTTACTATGGTAACTGACTCTGAGTATAAGTTACCTCACTTTCAGAAACGGGCTTGACTTAACCTGCTTTCTCGGGTTTAACATACCTCCCTTTCTGAAACGGAAAACCCAGAGTTTCCCTCATTTCAGGGTTAACTTACTCAGAGTTTTCACTTAACCTGCTTTCTGAAACAGGCCCCAGGCCAATAGGTAGCGGTGTTGGGCTTGATGTTTATGAGACGCGATAAAGCTGTAGAAGTAAAAACTACTGGTGAAGTAGCAATGCACGTCAGACGCGGACCGTTTTAAATACTATACTATTAGATATTAAGCTGTTAATTAAAAGTTGCGTGTTCGTCGATGTAAATAACAAATGTGTAAATATTTATAGCAACCGCGCTGCACATGATAGTTAACTTTTCTTGACAACTAAATTTGCAAATGCTGTGACATTCATTACACGTGTGCAAAATTATCTTTATCAGTGATATTTACAACAAAAGAATGTAACCTTGAGGTCTAGGTTCTGTTTTTGTTGTTTTTGTTGACGGAGGCGTGGCATGACGTCAGCAGCCGTTACTGACAGGAGGAAGTCCCTCCCAAATTTGGTCATTTTTATCACACCTTCCTGCGCTCACGCGGCCGTTCGTAATGACGGCGTTATTGGTGCGCGCGCGAGGGCAACTAACCGCGTTTCGATGTTTCCAGCAGAGTGCAAAGTGGCGGAATATCACGGAAATACCCCTGAGGTTGTCCAGCACTAAAGCCGCCCCGAGCTGCCGAAGAATGGATTATCAGGTGAGTCGTTCTTTGGAGATAAATGGCATCGATGAGTTTAGTAAAATAAGAAGGTTTAAACAGCGCGTGGGTCGATTCCTGAAGTTAGTAAACAATCCTGTTAGTAAACAATCCGTTTATTAAAATCCGCGCACGAGAAATCTCAAAGCATAAATGCGGCAATGTTGCATCAGCCAAGAATCACGGCAACATTCTGAGCAGCATGTTGCACTGAACGACGAGCAGAAACTTCAGGACACGTTTCAGTCCTGACTGAATAAAATAATTCGAAGCGCTTCTCGTGTTTTTCCTCACAGCCACGTGCGTGTCCGTGCTGCTAAACTGGCTGAGAAATGAGAAATAACTTAAAACCTCTAAAAACTTTCAAACCAAACAAGTATTGGCCAGTACATCGAGACAGCTTTATCTGATTAAAAATAAACTGCTGGTCCTGTATGGCAGGTTGTAACAGCAACGTTTAGATTTTGACATTTAAATGATTAGAATAGATCAGAGTAAAAGTTTGAGATTTACAGTTTTTTTCTTTTTTAAAGTGAAGGTCTTTTATACATTTTATGTACATGTATCATTATTTGGAGGGTGTGATGTTTAGATGATGTACCATGATGCAGTTTTCTCCTCGTTTTTGCTTGTCCTTCTGAAGGATGCCATTTGCACCCTGAACACTCTACAGACCAATGCGAGTGCACTGGAGCAGGTGCGCAGAGAGCGGGCTCACCCACAAGTCCAGCTGCAGGCCATGAGAAGCTTCTTGCAGCGTTCAGGCCTTGCGGTATAGTGCACTCAACACACCTCATATCACATCTCTGATCATACAGACATTCTGTCATAACTGTTAAGCAGTGCATTGCAACAGTCAACATGCACGCTCATTTCAATACTTCATTGCACGTGTGCTTATGTTCCATAAATCTTACACAATTATAGTTCATTTTGAACACCACGTCACAAGTGCTTGTGAAATGAAAAGGTTCTTCTATAGACACATTCTCGTATTAAAATTGCTTTTTATCTTTTTTCCAGGTGGAAGAACTTGATCATCTTAATGTCATACATGTAACTGGAACAAAGGGAAAGGTAAACTGGTTGTGCACATGTTTTCTTTTTCATCAATTTATTTGTTTAATTTTTTGACCCTAGCCAGTATCATTGTAGTATTCCTAATAAAGTGCTCATTGAGTGTCTTCACACTGTGATGAGTGAATTGTGGTTGTGATGAATTGAATGTATCTTACTTTATAGCAGGCACAAGAAATGTCTGGTAAAATATAGAAAGTCTGTGGTAAATTATTGACCAATATAATTGTTGTCTTGTCAGGGTTCAACATGTGCCTTCACAGAGAAAATTCTGAGGAGCTATGGCTTCCGCACTGGATTTTACAGGTATCCCAATTTGGAAAGCATGTGTGAATCTGGTGCATTTGTGTTCACCAAGTTGTGTTTTAAATTGAAAATTCTTTATAGTGATTGTTTGATTAGGTAATTGTGAGGATGAGATTTATGATCTTTCAGTTTGTTGGCTGACTGCAGTCAGCAGATGGTATTGCTGTAACATTTGAGTGATTGTGTGAGTGTGTGTCTGTTTGCTAAGGCCAGTTTATAAGTTTAGAGCACAGTTGTGCAATACAACTCTTTGTAACTCCAATGAACTTCAGACTCATTTGAACAACACCAGTTCACATGTGTATATGGGCATGTGATTTTATGTTAAATTGAGTGTGAGGAGATATGTTTGTCAAAACATTAATGGAAATCCACAGTGTGTTCATTTAGCTTAAGTAATCAACGTTCTGAAGTGGAATACAACGAGAACATCTGGTTTTATTTTTTGTAAGTTTTCGGATGTGTATTTGTGTATTTGATTGATGGTATGTATTTGTCCCATTTCAGCTCACCACACCTAGTACAGGTCAGGGAGAGGATCCGTGTGAATGGCTGCCCCATTGGAAGAGACCTTTTCACCAAATACTTTTGGCAAGTGTACAGCCGGCTGGAGGAAACTAAGGTGTGTGCATGTGTGTTCATAACTTGATGATGGGGCTAATTGACACCAAAAGAATAAAACTATCTGATGGTATTGACCATGTGAGGATATTTGTCTGGTCCCCACAAGGACACCCCAAAACCTACCTTGTGGTTTCTGTAGTTAAATTTAAGTTTAGTATTAGGCATTGAATTGACTATCTACAGCAATCAAATTTGGACGACATTATGAGGATAGAAAGACTTGTATGTGGGTTTCTCTCACTCTCGCATAAGAAATCCCTTGCTCTTGCTTGCTTCATTCACAACAGAAGGTCTCCTATTTTTATCAATTAAAACAGACAGCACATGGAACGCACAGCAGGATTTACACATGCAAACACACACACACAGGCAAAAAGGTATAATTTGTAATACAAACCTGACTAATTTTATCTTGTTACCTGTTGATCTTTTAGGATGCACACAATGGCAGTATGCCAGCGTATTTCCGCTTTCTGACTATCCTTGCCTTCCACGTCTTTCTGCAGGAGAAGGTATGTGACCTCATAGCCCATGTTACTTCAGCAATCATATTGCTGTCTACCTTACTAGGTTATCTTTGTGATAAGTTCGTTTTGTTTTGATCAGAATTATTGGAACAGTATAAAAATGACTGGTGAACAACTAAAAGCATTGACTTTGGCTTTTTCTGCTATCTAATAACTAAAATTGTTTCATCATTATCTGTAGTCATGTAGCATAATGATAACAGTGACTCTCATAGTAAACCACTATATGTATATGTAGAGTTTATTAAATATTTTGATCAAGTCTGAATTAGAATTAAGAGTATTTTTCTTTTTATCCTCCTTGCTTTCCCATATTTCCAGGCTCAGGCTCATATAAGCAGGCTCAGAAGGGAACCTATTCTCATTTGGGTGACACTGGACAGTAAATAATGTAAATGTAACTAATGTAATTTCTACAACAGTTTGTAGTCAAGTGGAATTGTGCAACTGAGTTTCTGAGGGACTAATAGTTCAGAGAAAAATTTGAGTTCATTAAACTTAACACTGATTTCTTCCAGCTGAAGTCTTCAAATGTTTATTGATGAAGACTGAGCACAAAGCTGACCGACGCAATAGCAGTTCATGATAGTCTCTGAGTGGGTCTATCTACAATAGCAGTTCATGATAGTCTCTGAGTGGGTCTATCTCTTTTATTCTAACAAAATGCTTTAACATTTAAAATTAAAGTAAGTAAAAGGAAAAATGGGTTGGTCAAAGTTTTGTGCCCGGACAGCATTTGCATTCCTTATATTGCAATATGCTGGATAGTCTTAGTCACAAGACTGACCACTGACCAGATATTTTGCCTCGCAAACATGACCGTTGTCTTTCACTGTGTGCATAGATAAACATTAATCTGATCATGTGTTTGTGTTGTGAAGGTGGACGTAGCAATCATCGAGGTGGGAATAGGTGGTGCCTATGACTGCACTAACATAATTAGGTAAGAAAATATTCAGTTTAGTGTTTTCAAAATAATTTTATTTATTTATGTCTGTCCCAGTTGTGTGTGTGAATGTGGGTATGATGTCTTTCCCCACAGTTGTAGCATTTCCGATTTGATCCTTCACTGTCTCTGCAGTTACTGCACGGCTCATTTGGCTCATTTATGCTAGCCTTAATTCCCATCAATCAATTACTGATTTTAATCCAGTCAAAATTCTTTGTTCTAGGTTTCAAATCATTTGCTTTTACAGTTTTGAATCACAGACTTTATCTTATAAAGTCATACTAAATAACAAATGTACAGTGTAATGACTGGTCATATGCAGATATGTGAAATAACCTGTATTTTTTGCTTCATCGCTCTCATTTCTTGACAGTTTTCTTTTGTCTTTTAATTGGTTGCACTTTATGTTGTTATATTTTTATTTTAGCCCTAATTTCTGTGTTGTCTTGTGTAGCTTTAGTCTTTATTTGGATTCTGGAGGAATGTCGTTTCATTTCACTGTGTACTGCATCAGCTATATTTGGTCAAAATGACAATGACAATAAAATCTTCTTCACTTGACTTCCATTAGTCATCAAAAAATAAACTATCTTGAACCATTTTTAAAAAAACATGATAAAAAAGGATCTAATTTTATTCTGGACCATAAAACATGCATATGTCAATAATTAAATAATTAATCATTTTTTTTGCAAACCCCAGTGATATTAAGACACTTGTCAGTGTGATTTTTAAAATGAAGTCATTCATATTCATTAAAACACTGAAATTAGGTAAGGTCAATAATAAATCTTAATATTGCAGTGAATCGTGTGCGGAAATATACACACATGGAGCTAAATACTACAAAAAGCCTACTAAAATTTGACTGAAATTATTGAGAGTAACAAAAAATGTTCTGAGAAGTTACTCAGGTAAATAGATATGCATGGTGTTCTTTGATAAAAGCTATTAATTTGGTCTATCGGCATATCGAATGTGAAAGAAGGTAAACTGCTTAATAAAGCAGACATTCCAGTCAAACATAGGGCTTGTATTGCATGACACGAAACATCAAAACTTAATCTATTAATCCTGCAGGAGGCCGTGGGTTTGTGGCATTTCCTCATTGGGCATTGACCACACCAGCATTCTTGGGGATACAATTGAGAAGATTGCCTGGCAGAAGGGAGGAATATTTAAGGTGCATTTATGTGCCGCATTTAAGAGTAATTGTCATTAGAATTTATTTGGTATGATGTGTTTTTATATATAACATAATATATATATATATTATATTCTTTTCCCCTGGTCACAGCCTGGGGTTCCAGCCTTCATTGCGAAACAACCAGAGGGACCAATGGCTGTCCTTCAGGAGAGAGCAGAAGAGATTGGGGTGAGAAGCAAAGATTAACACACACCCCTAAATCAAAAACCATGCACACTGTTCATGCAGCAACTGGGGTCTTCTTCAGAGAAATAAAAGCTTACCACTCACTCTGTACAAACAGTTTTTGAAGAATTGAAATTTTTTTTGAACAGTTTTTGAATAGCCATTGAACATAGACCGCTTGTCACACCTAAAAACATGTTGTGTGCAGGTGTGTGTGGAGGGTTCTTTTTTAAATATTTCATACTGTAGTTTTTACTTAAATGGGGAAAGGACTGCAATGAAAATGATGGTTATGAAAATACCACTTTTAAGTTGAGGGAAATTGACCAAAACACTGTGGAACCTTTGACCAAAACACTGTGAAACGTGTTCAGGGTGCAAAGGCAGCTTTTTCCAAACACAATTATTTCATGCATGTATTGGTTCCAATAGCTCTGCACAAGCTTGCAGTGCCATCTAGTGGCTGTGTCATGGACACCATTGCATTTCCAACTATTTAAATAAGTTTGGCAGTATAATCTACGGTGGCCGAGAAGTGCAAAATTAACAAATCCGAAAACACAATGACAAGTCAGACAACCCGGAAACGGTAGGTATCGTTTGTGAATGGAAACTTACCGATCATCGGACGAGACACCTGTCATTCACCTGTATATCTTGAATAACAGGTGTTTTGTTTAATGATCGGTAAGTTTCCAATCACAAACTAGTAAAATAGTAAAATAAAGATCTGTGTAGAGTAAAGTAAAGAAGGGAGACCATTTGTTTATCATTCTTAACATAAGTAGACATCAGCTTTGTACATACAGTAGCAACTGTTTTGATTGAATACTGTTTGTGTTTATAAAACTGATAAAAGTTGTCAGGCAGAATTGAGTAATTGTAATTATTAGCATTTTTGTGGCCAAGAGTAAAATATTCGTTTAGGAAAACATCAGACTATGATTTAGCTCCATTTAGGATATTGAATTGTGACATATAAAAGATTTAATCTCTGTGGTATATTAGTATCATAAACTATTTTGCCTGTTAGCTGTCAGACAAATAAATAAACGATTCTTTATTTGCGTTTATTTCCATATTTATCACAAATTTAATAAACTTTAATTAAATATTCTGTTTATTTAATCACCAGTCTTTATTCTGAAGTATGTGACTGCTCCTCAGGGAGGGCTGGTGTATTCCTTATTTTTATTTGTTTTTCATTTTTTTATTGTTTTTAGCTGATCAATTGCTAAGGATAAAAATCTATTTTTCTTCAATTGTGTTATTGATATTGCAGTTGTATTACTGTTTGGTTAATGCAATTCCTCTGAAGTAAAAATAAACCATCATTCTCTGGTGGGTGGGTGTGTCTGTAGTGCCCATTGTTTTTGTGCCCTGAGCTGGATCAGTACAAGAGCTCTGTGAATTTGGGTTTGGCCGGACAGCACCAATACTCCAACGCCTCACTTGCTTTACAGCTCACACACTGCTGGCTTCAGAGGCGCTGCAACGGAGGTTAGTGTCTCTGTGTACCTGTACCTCTACAAGATGTCTCAATATGAATAGTGAAAAACATAATAGCATTAGAGAAAGTAAGTGCTTGAACTTTTGTTGGATCTAACTATTGTGTGTGGGGTTTTCGGTTGACAAAATAAATGGTGAGAGGAATATTAGTTTCGAAGTGCTTTCTGATATTAACGAAGTTTTAATAAGTTAATATAGATAAATTCATCACAGTAACATTCATTCATTCATTCATTTTCTACCGCTTATCCGAACTACCTCGGGTCACGGGGAGCCTGTGCCTATCTCAGGCGTCATCACAATAACATGTCTTTTGTAAAATCTAAAACAAAAAGGTGATTTAAGTTTATGTTAAGTGATGTTAATTCTGATTTCTTTCTTATAAATACATAAACACGCCTGCCATTGGAAAGTTTCTAAAGCATGTGTGATTTTTCCTGTAAATACAGCTTTTATTGATGATGAGATTTAAAAAAAAATAAATAGGATAAATTATTACCATTGGAGTATTCCTGCTGTAAATGTTAATGTTTCTGTTGTGTTTAGTCCTGCACTGGTTGATTATTTTTGTGATAATAGGTGATCCTGGTGCTTTTTAGTTATATTGTGCTGACTCAGTAGTATACAGATCCGAATGAGCTTTTTTTGTTATGGATGACTGGTATTCTTTCTCTTTTTTAAAAGATCCAGCAGTTACTTCTGTGTCAGGTTTTACTGGCCTCTGTACGGCTTTCATTTTTGAACCAAGTCCTCAAATGCTGAAAGGTGAGAATAGAAATATATGAATAGACTTATTTGTGTACTCTTAAATCATCTTGTAAACAGTGTTTCACCCAGACATTTAGAAAAAGCTTTATGTCTTTGACTTTGGGTGCCATTATATATAAACAATGTACTTACAGTTGATTTTCTGTGTGTGTGTGTGTGTGTAGGCCTGGCTGAGACTGAATGGCTGGGCAGGAATCAGACCCTGAAGCGTGGCAGTGTCACATACTTCCTGGATGGAGCTCACACCACACGCAGCATGCAGGCATGTGTTAACTGGTTCAGCACGGTGGCTGCCCAACACGAGAAAAATGCTGTGTATGTTACCTTTTTTATTGTATTTTTAATTTTCTGATATCTTTATTGCCATTGTGGAGGAAACAGTATAATAATGAATGGACTAAAATTAAATGCTCTGCAACTTACACATGCAACTTGTGAAAGAATATTGAAGTATGTGAGCACTGGTATTACATTGACATAAATTGTGAAATGCATTTAATTAATGAAATATTTAAAAGGAATGGTTTCTAATTTAATAGTTTTAATTAGCTATTAGTAATTCTGTCCTTTTTGTGGTTGTGTAAATGTGTGTGCGTACGTGCGCGTGTGATTTCACGTGTAGGGGTTCAGTGGTACGAGTGCTGCTGTTTAATGCTACTGGAGAACGAGATTGTGGTGCTATGCTCAAGCTGCTTGTGGTAAGACTCCAGTACAACTGCCATTTAATACTGAGTTTGAGGTACAGTCCCCTCTGAAAATATTGGAATGGCAAGGCCATATACACATTGAATATATTTTGAGAAGTTTGAGATCAAAAGCTAAACATGAGATGATGGATCACAATTTCAACTTTAATTTCCACCCCTTTTACAAGTGATCAATAAAATTATGCAATAGACAGTGGCCCAGATTTTAGTTTAAACCTAGACTTTAGTTTTAAACCGTAAATAGCTCTGAAATGGTTCAAGCAATGATAACAGCAGTTGTTAGTGACACACATTGTGAGTTGTAAAAATAATAAACAACCAAACCAACAGTATGTGACCTGCACGAACAACATTGACATGGGGGGCTGAAGGTATCACTATCCACTATTTGGAAAAGATTGGAAGAATACATATAAAGGCTAAATACTGTAAAAAGACTCCAATTTGACTTTCCTATTGTTACTAAAAAGGAGTGGTTTGCATATTATGGCATTGGCATTTATATATTTGTCCTCAGTGTCTTGCCCTGTGCAGTACCAATACTTTGGGAGAGTATTGGGACTGCACAGAGCAAGACAGTGAGGACAAATATATATATATATATATATATATATATATATATATATATAGATATAGATATAGATATAGATATAGATATTGATAGATATAGATATTGATAGATAGAGATATTGATATATAGAGATATAGATATATAGAGATATAGAGATATATAGATAGATATAGATATATATATATATATATAGATATACTGTAGATATATAGATAGATAGATAGATAGATAGATAGATAATTGTAAACCCTTTATCATAAAATGATCCAACTTTATCTGTTTATCTGATCTGGACAGTGGAGGAGCTTGACATTATAAACAAGCCACTGAATTCTTAGAACACCGACAATAATACAATATTGATTACTACTACTTGTATTTTTGTTATTTTGCAGCCGTGTCAATTTGACTTTGCTGTTTTCTGTCCTAACATCACTGAAGCCATTTCTGACTGCAATGCAGGTCAGTAGACACAACATTTTACAATTTGTATTTCTTTTGGGTTGAATATCTGCTCAACTTTAATCCCATTTCTGTCCATTTATTTATTTATGCAGACCAACAGAACTTCAACGTGTCAGTAGAGCACATGCTTATGCGTTGCCTGGACAATCAGCAGAGCTGGCGCATTCTCAGTGGTATCGAGGAAGAGGGGCCAGAATCAGAGTTTCTATTTGGGGGTGGTGTTCATCTGCCTCGGAGAGAGGAGAGACGTGGTGCCTCACTGGTTTTCCCCTGTATCTTGAGTGCTCTTCAGTGGATCACACAGGGACGTGACCCACTTGTATCCAGTTCCACCAAACACATCATGCCTGTCAAAGCTAGTGTCAATGCTAAAGCAGTGCCACTAAGAGAGGCTGCTAATGTACATGTCCTAATCACGGGTAGCTTGCACCTGGTAGGAGGAACCCTAAAACACCTGGTACCTGCTCTGTCATCCTAACACAGTATTTTGTTTGTGTATGTCACCGGGTATAGTGTGTGTCCAATTTATTTTTGCACACTCACTGTATATGAAAATTGGTGCAGCTGAATTAATCTTAATTTAATCTTGAGAAATTTCTGAATATTGCTGCTAAGTACAAAGCAGGAGACTAAAGCACTTACCTTTTTCATCAACTGTGCCTTCCTTCTGTAGGGAAAGTTCACAGAGCCTATTTAAACACAGTTTAACCCTAGTCTTACGCCCCTATCAGTTGTCTTAAATATCGAAGTATTTTACTGTGGAACTGAGATTAATATGTTCAGGATACCAGGATGCTGGGATCATGTATATTAACACTGAATATAATGAAAGGAATGCAGCCAAAACTGCATACTTGATGCTGTCAAATGTGCAATATTCCTTGTTTGTGCATTATTTTCATATACTGCATTGTTCCCAGTTTACACTGTTTTGATATACTATTTGGTTTGTGATGTGATGGACATGATTTAAATGATTGGATTAGATGATGGCCAGCCAAATCCAAAGCTAACTTCTCTTTGGTGCATTTGCTCTGCATAAAGTATTGTCTTACACTTAAGTTAGAATTCCTTGGGCTACACACAAATTATGTAACTAACTGTGAATGTACTTGGTTGCCATTTAATTAGTAAGTAAAAAATATTAGATAATGTAAACATTAAAGAAGATTCCAATTTTCCTTACAAAAAACCATCTGAGAAACTTGAGCTTTTTTGTATAAGAAAACATAATGTTCTAGAATTATTTTTAAGAATATTATTGTTGTTGTAAAAGTATTCTTAAAAAATAATTTGCCTCAATTCCTAAAAATATTTGGAATATATGCTGTTTTGGCCTCAATAAAAATAATTATTATTTTTTATTTGCTCTCAAATTAAATGATTGATCTTTATCAAGGTCTTTGTTCCCTGGGGTATAATTAGCTGGTGGGTTTTACACTTACCTCAGGGAAATAAAACATGAAAAAAGATTTGTTGATCCTGTAATGGATATTAAAAATAAATCTAAAAATGGAATTAAACTAAACTACAACAGTTCTGCATATGCCAGTACCTAGTAACTACCACAAGAGGTCCAAGGAAGGACATCATGTGATGGTGTTATTGAGGCTCAAGCAACATGCAATAGATGGACATGTTTGCAGCAAACGTGACTAGGGAGCAGTGGAAGAAGGTGGATAGCCATGTGTGTGAGAGTCAACTGTGGAAGCGATGGCATCAGAATGTGAATGTGAAGCTGGCAGAATCAGTGAGATGCTCTAGCCGATGTTCTGCTGGGAAACCTTAGTCTTGGCATTAATGTGGAAGTTACTTTAACATGTACCACCAAATTTACCATGGTTTCAGACCAAATACATGAGCTTTTCATTGCCATATTTCTAAATGGCAGTGTCCTCTTTCAGCAGGATAATGCACCCTGCCATACTGCAAAAACTGTTCAGGATTACTTTTATGAACAGCAAACCTGCAGGGCTTGAAGGCGTTGGGTCTAATGTCTACCACAGTTTATCTTCAAAAGTCTTGCCCCATTAGGCATGTGGTTTAATGTTATGGCTGATATATATTTGTCTGTGTGCTCTTATATCTGTGTGCTCTTGTATCTCATAAAAATGTGTTTTGCAAACTGCCCTGACATTCAGTTTTTACTGACCCCGAGACATTAATTCTAAATTTTCTTTGGTTAATGGCATTACCCATGAGATTAGAACTGGATCTATGTCCCCATTGTTGAAATACTAGTAAATAAACATACCTTGCACACATATTTCACAACTTAAAAGAGTTTTATGTGGGCTTTATTAACGTCTGGATTTATCTTCCTTATTTTCCCACTTAACTGCTTTAGCTAAACTGTATCTTATATTTGATCTATAATCCGGGGCACCTTTAATGTAGGAGTAATAATTAAATATCAATATGGCATTAGTTTTACTAATTAGTTTTTGGTACTCCTAAAAATGTTATCTTGTCACAGTGATTAATATAAAGTTAAAGACAAGGATTTGACCTAGTAATAGATTAGTGCCCTTTTAGACAGAACTCTAAATCACTTATTCAGAGGAAAAACATTTAGTCTAGTCTAGATTAAAATCTAAGATTGTTACTCCTTGATTAAATAAGGTTTTAAATTAAACTCTGAAACTCAGAGCTAGATGAAATTTAAAGACAGCATTTCTTTTCTCAAAAAATAGGTTATGAAGGGTGTAAACTTTGACTCATATTTACAGTTGGTTCTTTATCTACTTATACTTATTGTGATTAAAATGAAGGAAAATGTCATATAGCTAGCAAATAATAGCTCATGAAACAGTGCTAATTTTGTCCAACTATTGTTTAGTATTTTCTATATTAATGAATTACACTGTATTTGCTCATTTGAGCTGCCACTGCAGCATCTTAAGTTGCACTTACATTGTATCATGTGTCCTTCACTTGTCTGGGTGGATAAGAGGTGGAAACACCACCCGATTTGCCTTATCTATTGCACATCTATTGCAAGATAGTGACCCCAATAAGGCTCAAAACATGCACAATGGGTGTGACTGAATCTTGTCTACTTATGTATAGAGTCATTAGATGTATTTTAATATGAATACAGTGATACCGCGAGATACGAGTGCTTTGACATACAAATTTTTTGAGATACAGTACGAGCAAATTTTTGAGATACGAGCAGCCGCCGCCGCCAAAACAAGGATGTGTGCAAAACCACGTGTGCTCTGTTTCCCCCGCCTCAGCTTCCCGCGTCTCACTCAGTGGGTCTATTCTGTTTGATAGTTGCTGATCTCCTCGCTCTAAATGAAGTTTAGTTAAGTTCCATTTAAGTGTAAAGTAGCATTAAGAGTGCGAGTAAGTGAACAAAAGTGACAGTGTAATACTCCGCCTGTTTATTCCTCCCTCAACCTCCGTGCGCATCTTGCGTAAAGTAAAACCAGTTTATTTTTTTAACATTCTCTTTTATTACTGTATGTTTTTATACAATATTTGTCATTTATAAATACAGGTACTGTACATTTTTCATATTCAAAACAAACAAAACAACTGGAGTGGAATTTTGCAAGCTGGAACGGATTAATGGGATTTCAATTAATTTAAATTGGGAAAATTGCTTTGAGATACGAGCAATTTGAGTTACGAGCAACGTCACGGAACGAATTAAACTCGTATCTCGAGGAATCACTGTACATTATTTAGATAGATTGAAAAGATATGTCCACAAATGAGTATCAGACAAATTTTTCCATTTATAAAATCATCCTTTTACTTTTGAATAATGAAGTCTGGAAGTCTGGTCAAGTCTGCCGAGTAGACTTCATCCACAACATGGCCACACGCAACACGCAGAATATATTTCCCTGTTCATTGTCACCTTCCTACTGATCACACACCTGTTCACAATCACACAGTAACATTCAGGCATTGCTATTTTATCAGTTACTATATCATTTACTATATGCCTGTTTTAGAATTTCGTCAATCCACGTTATTTAAATTTCCAGTACTCTATTTTGCACAGCTAATTGCATTGTACTTATCGCATAGTAAGTAATTACTTGTTTTATTTTACCTCTTTTATCTTACAGTTTTTCTTGATTGCTTAAACACATTTGCCCACTCTGACATCACATTTTCAAAACAGTTAACACACAGGATCTGTGTTAACTGTTTTGACAAAGGGTGTGAAAAAACAAATGAAAAAGTGTTAAAACATATGCAAGAGTAGACTTCTGCTGTGCTAAAAGTGTGATGATGAAGATCAAGCGGATCCCATTTTCATTTAGTGTGTCTTAGCAAATGAGAAAAACTGTATTCTATTTATTTTATTTTATTTTATTGTATTTTGTTTTAATTTTTAAATAAAAAAACATAACATTTTAATGACATACTGTATATGTGTGTTTACAAGACCAATAAAATGTTAATTTTGAACTCATCACTGGCTGAAAGTATATGTTCAGACTACACTTTGTTCCTGACTATACCAAGACTGATCACCTGGTCTGTGCTGGTTTCTGACTTAGCCTAACATGTATTTGTATGCAATTTCTTTATTATAATGCTGCCTTACCTGCATCTCCATCCTCTCAGACTTTAATTATCTGTTCCTCCCCATTATTTAAAATAGGACAAAAACAACTTAAAATAGAATATTATGACATGGTATAAGTTAAATAAAACTCATGTGATCTTTATCTATACTTGTGCAAAGCTGCTTTGAGACAATGTGAATTGTTAAATGTGCTATACAAATAAATTGAACTGAATTGTATGTGGTACTTAATTGAAATTAACTGGTGAATTGAGGTCTCTGGGATCTTTAAGACTGTTTAAGACAGCTCTATAGAGCAAAGCTTTGACCAATTGGCTTTCAGATTCTATCAGGGCTGTCAAGTGTCACGCATTGTGAGTGACAGTCATGCATCTTTTATCACGCTCTCCCGCCACACATCATATTTCTCATGCAGAAAAACGTTTTGACTATTTATCATATATTTAACATGCCGCAGTGCTCAAAATGTATCAGTCCGCACCGCTGTCTCTATGGAACCGGGCAGGAAGATGGAGATGTCACGCTTGCCTAGAATATATTGTCTTGTACTGTACATGCAGATATTAATAATGAGACTAGCAGACTATTTTAGATTTTTAGGGAGTAGCTACACATAGTTGTATAAAATTATAATTTATTATTTATTTTAAAATAACCTACTTATGCAGATAAGTATGAAGAGAAATACATACTTTTGTCTTTTCTTTCTTACATTATGTGTAACTGCCAAAGACTGTAATAAGCCTTTCCCAAATAAATTTTGAGAGAAAGAGAGAAGATGAGCCAAGAGAAGATGGATATACACTCACCTTCTACTTTATTATGAACACCTCCACTGATCGAGTCAGCCACTTATATGCAAGCAACATGGTGCATAAAATCCTGCAGATACAAGTAAAGAGCTTAATATTCACATGAGACTATATATATATATATATATATATATATATATATATATATATATATATATATATATATATATATATATATACGTATAAATTTACGTATAAAAAAGTTACAAAAATAATATACTGTAATACTGTAAAATTATATAATATATAATTTTACAGTATTACAGTATATTATTTTTGTAACTTTTTTACATTTTAATATATATTTTTTTAATAATAGGGCCATTGTGTTTAATGTAACAGCTGTGAGATTGCGGTATTCAGTATAGTACATTGTAAAAGCTATTTTAACACAGAGAGAAGCGGAAACACTGACAATACAGAGCAAAATTTAGTACAGCACATGCCTGACCTTTTGGCACAAATGGCACAAATACAATATCAGAAGACATGAGAAGGCTAATGACACAGCATTATCCTCTACACTACAATCTGAATGCCTGCTTGACATGAGTATGGCTCTGATATCATGAGGACCATTTTCCTCTCCTGAATATAGGAAGTATACAGTTAAACAGCCATAAACATTTCATTCCCTTAAATAAATCTATGTTTTTTATCTGAATGTTAATCCATTCCAAATAATACAAATTATAATTTAATTAATAAAATAATTTAATAAATTTAATTCCAATTAATAAACAATATTACATTAAATTGATATCACACATCTTCAAAAGACTTCCAAAGTTTGTCTTATAACTCATTAGGTTGGGGTGGAAAATACTTGAGTAATTGGACTTTATTATAATACTTAAGTGTTATTGGGGGTACTTGAGTGGTATAGAATTTGAATACATTAAAAAAATTACATTTCCTAGCAGAAAACACTATTTACTCCTTAGATTTATTTTTAGCACTCATTGCAAATCTCAGATGTCCCTTCTTTTATCCTATATATATATATTTCTTTATCCATTTATTAATTGAAAAGGCTTCTCCTGCAGTGTATTTGCATTTTTAAAAATTTTGGTCTAGAGGAAAAGTGATCAAAAATGTAACATTTAAACATTTCTGTTATATTTAAAAGTAAAAACGTTCTGTCTTTAAGACACTTTTTTGGCTGGATACTTTGAATACCACTTTTATTTAAAGTAAGAGTTTACTGAAGTACAATTCCTTAGTATTTTTCCACCCCTGAATATGTTATAAATGGTTTGGCAAGAGCAAGCTGTCATCAGTAACCAAAAAAGAAAGCAAAATTAACCTTCTGCTAGCTGTGCTAGCAATATAAAAATTTGTGATAAAAAGTTATGGCCATGGTAACACTAATGGTATCAATTAACATTTATTATTTTTTTAAATAATACAATAAATATACTACAAATTAACATCATCTTTGGTAGAGTTACAACATCCTGGCTTTGTCACCATTTTACAATTAAGGACATGCCTTTATTCATCTGAGCATTTGAAATGTATATCATAGCAATAAAGATGTGATTGGAAATCAATTTCAGATTGGTATAACATTAAGAGAATGAAAAACTTTCAGCATTTTCATGCATACAGAAAAGCTTTAATGCTTCAAAAGACATACAAGGGTGCGTGGCCACAGTAAATTTGAATTTATTGACACAAAATTAACAATATATCTTCTATCCTCTCTTACACAGGTTTAACAGACAAGACAACACAAGACAAATATTACAAAAACCAAACAAAACAGAATTCTTTTATTGGCAGCATGATGACTTTTTTTAATTTACAAAAATGGTTATTTTCTAAAACATGATTTTTTTTTTTATCTTTGTTGTGAATGAATTTTTTAAAAAGCAGTTCAAGTCATATTTCAAATTAATAGAATGCAAAGGTTTGTAGCAAAGTAGTTGGCATAGTGGTGTAAGATGTTGAGTGCATTGGGGACTAGTGGCAAAGAAATAAAGAGAAAACAGGGAAAAGAAAACTGATTTTCTTTCTATACCAAAGTTCCTAATAATTATAATAAATTGGTTATGTATCTACCCCACAGGTGCACGATCTTATATAAAGTGACTTTTTTGGTCATTGGATGTATTTGATGAAGCCTAAAGCTGTGAGAATATCTTTGGCCTGAGAATCTGAGGACAGTAGAGTAGTTGGTCCTCTGTATTTGGCTCTGGTAACAGAGGTCAAGTTCTTCCCTGTACAAAAACAAAAGAAACAACAAACCAAAAGAACAAACAAAATAAAATAAAATAAAACACAAATGAAGTCTTTATGGATTTCTGACTGCTTGCTGATTGCACTCATGTGCACTGTAAAGCTCCAGGTCCACAGATACTGTAAAACAATTACTACCTTTAAAAAATTCTACTTTTTTCCACTACATTTTAAACTGATGGGAATAAATGTGCTATGGAAGACTATGCAAAAGTACATAAATAATCTCCAGGTAAAGCACCACTTTACAGTTTGCATACTGCACGTTTAACAACAGTGTAGGGTGAAGGCAAAAAGACAAATTTGTTAGGTACGAGGTCAATTTTTTATGAATGAATATGATGGATTGGCATGCATACAGTAAGAATATTTCACCACACAAGACACAGGACCCACTACCCAGAAAAATGTGATGAAAGAAATGAAG
Organism: Tachysurus vachellii; assembly: GCF_030014155.1. Taxonomy (NCBI): domain Eukaryota; kingdom Metazoa; phylum Chordata; class Actinopteri; order Siluriformes; family Bagridae; genus Tachysurus; species Tachysurus vachellii. The sequence goes on along the minus strand of NC_083476.1, from coordinate 8,969,418 downwards.
GATGCATCATCATTGGTGAATCATTTTAAAACAAATAAACAAAAAATGGAAAATATATATGTATATAGCACCATAGGCAGAAGGAAATAGCACCTAGTTTACTGATAGTGTTTCCTCAATGCAACGGTCTTTCATTTCATGTGCTTGTGATAGATCTTAAGCACAAGGTTTGATAGAAAAAGGATAAAGGATGGAATCATTCAGATGCCCTGTGATAGTAGCAATCCACAAGACCAAAATCAGTTGACTTCAAATTGCTATTATTGTTTGTTCTAAAAATTATTTTCATTCAGTTGTGTGAAGATGTGGGTCACACCTGCAACAGGACATAATGATTTCTTCTTGGTGTTTCTGCTATTTTGTTTCATTTTTCTTTGCTATCCAGTTTTCTCTAACAGGGATGTTATTGTTGAAATGCAAATCTTTTATTTGCTGTAATCACCAGCATCTCTGCGGTCCTTCTTGCTCAATGGTTCACATGCATGTTTTGAAGCACACAAAGAAATTAGAAAAAAAAACCAGAGAAATATACAGAAAGTACTTACAAACATACAAAAAATATTTATATATATATTTATATATAAGCACCATTCCAGGGAATGGGAAAACAAATATGCACAAAATAAAGTTCATTGAAGTACTGGGGGAAAGTGAAACACTGAATAAATGCAAGAAGAAACCAGACAGAGCTAAAACCAGGTGGAGTGTGTGAGGAGGTTTTCCACCTGCAGGAAGTGCATCAAAGATGGAGGAATACTGTTGCTACACCGATACAGCATGGGTGGTAAAATGTGGTCAGAATGTGGCAATTAAAGCACAGGGTTAGCTACCTAGCATTCAGCTAATCCAGTTTCAAAACTTGCTTGTGACAGCGACAGGTACACTGAGGTCAAAGAATGTGTTTTTTTCCATTCTTTATTTTCTTTAATGTCTTTTATCCTTTCTATGCTAAGTTGATGTTTTATTTTGGAAACACAAATCTTTAGAAAATCTGTTGTCCTATTCCTTTCTTTGGCTTCTGAGAAAATGAAAGTTTGTATATTTTTTTATTTTTTGGTGTGCTCAGTTTACAGTCTTAGCCAATAAAGCAGGCCGGGCCAACCTCAAAGCCAAACTTCTGCGTTGCTCCACCAAAATCGTTGAACATGATGTCAACAAATGGTATCTGCTCGACTTTTGGTGTGTTGATCTCCAGGATAGTCTTTTCATAGCCCTTTTTTAACTGCAGAAAATGTGAGTGGAGAGAAAGGGATAAAGAATTGGGACAAGAAAAAGTTATTTGGTCAAATGTTTGACAAGAATAGAATACAAGAATACAGCCCCCTCTAAAAGTACTGTAGCTGCAAGGCTTAAAGATCAAAAGACTATGTGATGCCAGATCAAAATTTCAGCGTTCATACCACATATTTACATCCAGATGTGTTCAGCACCTTAGAACATGTTGCCTTTGGTGACTACCAAGCTACCCAATTTATTTGGATGATACAAGTATTGGAACAGATAGTCTTCAATGGACAGGTAGTTAACACTTAACAGATAATATCTAAGGATGAGGACAACACTTAATATTTGTTGTCATATCTCTTTCTCTTGCAATAGTGTTGCAGTGTTCTTTTTCATTGTCTTGCTGTATGATGAATTTTCTCCCAATTTGATAAGATTAATTTCTCTCTCAATTAGCGTAGAAACAGGGTCCAGCAAGCAGCTCAGGGTATAATGGCCTCTAGAAGTTAATTTGTATGTTAAATTATATTATATTATATTATATATCACAATTTTTAGTTAGTTGTTGGAAATATTTGAAATACAACCAAAAGCAATTTGAATTAAAAACCCTAATGTTCTGGAGAGAACCCATTTCACAGTGTGTACATTTCAGAAGGACGTTAAATTTATAACTAACTTCACACCTGCCCTGTGGAGGTTTTTGGTGTTGTCACAAAGTTTCAGTCATCCACTGCTGTTTATCTGTCTCTTTACCTGTTGGCTATGCCCAGTGTTTGTGCAATGGTTTTGGATGATTGGATGACCTTTTCTCTTTTAAATAGTGTGCTATTTCTCTCATAGACAGCTCTCTGTTCTTCATGTTGGTTTTTCTTTTCAAGAGCAGAAAATCAGATCTAATCTTTGTTTAAACAGTAAATCTAACTGGACATACATAGGCAACAAAAATACTGTTGCACTATATTTCAACAAATGTTCTAAGTTTAACTCATCTATATTTAAATATCAGGAAATGAAAAATTTAATTCTGATCTCTCATCTCATATTCATTTTCTGACCTTGAACCCAAATATCTTCAGTATATAGCAAAAACCAAAGACCTGACTGACAAGTCATTCCAATACTTTCAGAAGTACACATAAAATGCTGAAACTGCCTTTTTGTTACTACTTAAGGATTAAGTGCAGCATTTTTGCTCACCGCACATCCATCGATGATGGCACTAATGTATGGATTGTTGTCATGGGACATCTCTTCATCATTGGAGCCCAGGAAACGAATCGCCTTGTCGTGAGTGTTTAGCTCCTGGTCATGCCAGGCCACAGATTGGTAGCAGTTATACGTGAGGTTCTGCCGTGCTGAGGCACTTAGCAAGCGAAGGAACGTCATTTGGACCACACCAATCGGATTGCCCTCAGCATCCATGTAAGAGAGCTGTAAGTAAGGAAGGAAACAGAGGGTCCATCTAGCAGCTCAAGATATAATGCTCTCTAGAGGTTCATTTGAATATTATACATCACACCTTTTTTAACCAGGATTACTAGGATAATAACTAAATAATCTTAACTAGGAATTCAACTATTTTGAAAAACTTCCAGAAGCAATGGGGATTAAACATTTATTGAGGCTGAGACAACCTTAACCCTCATGTTCTGTAAAGAACCAATTTTCCCCAAGTGTGTAAATTTCAAAAAGGGGTTAAAATTCACAAATGTCTAATAAGCATTATTACTACACACACAAAAAACATTTATGTACTATATTAATTAAACATTTAAAAAACATGTATCAGGAAACAATCAATGGAGAAATTTCAGTGGAGAAGTCAAAATTGTGTTTATACGGTTTTCTCATCAAATTAGGCATGACACCCGTAAAACAATGTAAAGTAGGCTGTTAAAGTGGGTCTGAATGTTTTCTGTTCTCTAATATGCAGTGAGAAACATTAATCCTTAAAAACAGAACTGCAATGTTAAATAAAAGGTTATTTCTTGTCTCTCTGGTGTGATGTAACATTTGCATTTTGAGAAATATGCAAATGTTTGTTTTCTTCATACCAACCCATGTCAGATAGAACAGGCCTTTTCCTCCTTTTACGTCTTATACACATATGACCGTGACTGACAGCAAAGCACAAGAAATAAACATGCTATGCATGCATACATACACACTGTACTTACCTGTTTTCCTCATCAACCACTCATATAAACTCATTGCGCACATGCAAGATGATATGAAATTGTATACTAACACACAAACAAACAGACTGGACTCAGAAGTATTTATGCACAGGTAAACTAGATCATTTTCATTTGTGGTCAAATAGAACTGACTAAAGAAACATTACACTATCCAGTCAATGTCTCTGTGTGTCTGTATATTGTCCATGGATTTTTCTGCTATGTTTGGACTGCAAGCACATGAAAACATTACCTTGTCCAGCAAGATGTTCACAGCCACATATCATCAGTGGCTGAACCAAGAAGCTATGCGAGAAGAAGTGACCATGAGCCTCAAAGCCAACATGCAAGTGTCAAGAACACCCTGAAAATGAGTGTACTGTAAAAGTGTTTAACCAGTTTATAAACACTGAGGACGGCGACAGAGCCATTTAGTCAAAATTATACACAGACAAACCACAGATAAATTTAGGAGAGATCATGATTTTCCCAAGATACTATGAGTGTTTTCTTATTTTTAAATGAAGTAACAGCTTTTTGTCACTTCTGCCCTCATCACTCAGATTTGCCATAAGCCTGAGAACACTGTTGCTGTCAAAGTATAGAGAAGCTCAAGCAATACCATGCTCAAACATGACCCCATGAGCTCCATCTAGCAGAGCTAGAACCATGCAAATCCACAGGTTTCCAAGAGATGGAACCTCGGAACCATGGCACCTTAGAACCTAGGAACTTAGGACCTTCAGAACTTTGGCTCCACAGAACATAAGAACTTCAGTACCATACAATTGTGGGAACCTCAGTACTCATGAACTGAGTAACCTCAGACCTTCAGAATCTCAAGACCTTGGAAAAGGAACCTCAGTACCAAAGTCCTCTCTCTTGCATCCCATCTTGGGCCTTTCTACTTACCATGGACCCCCGTTTGTAGCGACTATACCAAGTGCCTGGGCTGTCTTTGGGCCAGCGAGCCATTTTGCTCTGTAAAATAACAAGAGTGGTTCAGGAGGTGGAAGGAGGACAGAGGGTCACGGAGGTGCTCTTACCAGTTTACCACGTTTGAATTCACTGTACCAGGAGCCTGGAGTCTCCTTCACCCAGGAGGTTAGCCTAGTCTGAGACACCAGAGCAAGAGAAAGAATGGGAGTTTAAAAAACTGGAACATGACCAAGATAAACAGGGAAAAGAAGAAGAAGAAGAAGAAGAACACAAGCATGAACAAGCAAAAAGTGTAACAGTCAGACAAGAGAGTTTGAGGAATAGGAGAAGCAGAAGGAAAAAATATTAATAGAACACAAAAAGAAAGCAGCCCCCCCCCCAAAAAAAAACAACAAAAAAACAAAAAAAAACAAAAAACAAAAAAACCCCAAAGTTTAAGGAATTATGCTAGTTAATTAGGTCATTTTAGAGCATAGATCAGAACACAGATCCTGAGGCAAATAGTCCTCTGATTCCCTTGTTTGTCTCTCCTAGCTAATAACACATGTATCCATGTTAACCAAGCTAACCAAGCTAAACAAGCACAAGTGATTTGGGAACTAGGAAAGAGCAAAGATTTGGGCCCTAAGGAACAGGTTGGAAAACAATAACCCATGTTATAAAAAATATATTTGCATTTTTAAATAGTATAATAAGCTATGCCACATTTTGTGTTATATATATTTTTTACACAAAGGTTTGAACCCATGGCTAGATATCACCAACTATCATTTCCTAATACTATCATTGTTCAGTGCATCAATATCCATATATTTCAATTTGTAAATTATCATCAGCAGTCAAAATAGAGCTCCAGTGTGTCCATAATTTATCTTTTAATATAATATTAATTATTAATTATGATGATTGTCTTCTTCATGTTTAAAATCACAAGGAGAACATTTAAACTATGCACATTTTTGCACAGAACATTGCATAACATTGATTATGTAAGCGGATATGATTTATGGCCTGATTACTGTTTTTGTAAGGATTTGTATTGTTTCCTGAATATTAGATTCTTTACCAGAATTATTTTGGATCAGATTTTCCACATGTATGTGACCATGTGCTACTACTACTACTAGAAATAATGTTTTAGTGTTTATGTTCTGGACCACCTGCAGCACAGCAGTGACTACGGCATGGTAGTGTGCAGCAGCCCTATTTCCACTTGCAAGTTTGTTTGTGTTAATTGTTAGCTAGTTATCAAAGTTGTTACCACAGGTTTTATCCATGGCCCTGCAGGAATTGTTCATGTGAATACTCACCCCTTCACTCTTTTTATCTGGGAAGATACAGCTTTCTCCACCAGCTGTGAAGTTGCAGTAAACCTTGAAAGAATCTCGTGAGCAGCCCTGGTTTGGATCAATCCAGTACTCGCCTTTAAAAAGGAAATAAAACAAAACAAAACAAAACCATAACGTGTAAATTCTTGTGATTTGTATATTGTAGTTTACATTTACTATGGATTTGGGAAATATTTTAGATAAAATTAAAATGAAATAAATACATTTTTGTAATGGGGAGAGTACAACCATTATCTATTTTGAAACTAAATAATTATTTCACCCATCATAGACCCTTCTCTCCACTTCTAGCTATCGACCATCACCCGAGAGGTACTTATAATGTTAAGGAGATCATTTCAAATCCAAAGCATTCAATATTGGGTTTGCAATAATTCAAAATTTACATAAAATGGGATATTAAAAACTGTGTGTGTGTGTATGCCCACTCACCGTCAGGGAAGTCAGGGTGGCAGAGTTGCAGGTCTTTGCAGGTGCGCGCTGGGTTGCCCTTTGTGCCCAGTGGGTGCTTCATCTGTTCGATCTCCTGCTTGAGGGAATTGAGCGAGCCAAATATTTCCTCCATACCATCATCATAATCCTTGTAGTTGGCATCAGGTGCATCATCCACCAATTGGCTAGCATCGATGCTCCTCCGTGCTCGCTTTGGGCTTGAATGGATGGGCAGGGGGTGGATGACATCACCTGGAGGACCCTTCAAGAGTACATTGGGAGGCAGTGGTATTATTGATCAAGCCTTTCACAATTGCAAACTCATACAGGCTGCCTCCACAAAACATTAGAAATTATTAGAAAATTTGAAAAGATTGATTTGTAATTTTATTGGTATGAAATAAATCAAAATTGTTCATTAGAAATTTGGAGAAATGTGTGTATTTTTCAGGATACCTGAATAGATGTAAATTTAGATAGTTAATGTCTAAAAATTTCAATTTTGTTGATGTTCCTACTGACCGGAGGACCTGGAGACCCTGGTACACCTGGTTCTCCCTTTGGTCCTGTTTGACCCTACAGAGGAAGAGAGAAACAGAGACAGAGGCAGATTTAAAACACAAAGAGAAACAAAAATATTTTTAGATTTTATGATTTATGGTTGAAAAAGAAAACTTACTGATGATCCTTTAGCTCCTTTAGGACCAGGGGGGCCCTGTATAAAACACACACATACAAACAATCATGTATATGTGTATATGTAAACCTGATTAAACTGAAATGATGCTGTATGTTGGCTTGCTGGAAACATACAGGCAATCCTGGAGGTCCAACTGGTCCCAGAGGTCCAGCAGGGCCAAAAATACCCTGTGCAATGAGAGAAAAAGAGAGAGAGAGAGAGAGAGAGAGAGCAATAAGTGTCAGTAAATGTTCAATAAATTCTAAATAACATTGCTAGTTATAACTCTAAACAACAAGAGGAACACAAAACAAAATAGAGAAAATAGAGAACATTAGTCAATAAAATTAGTTTCTAAATGAAAAGTTTGTTGTTTCTAAATACAGTATATGATCAAATTATATAGCATATATAGTGTACATAGTTCCAGTGAAAGGAAAGGTGAAGCATAGTTTAGTTAAGGCTTACATATGGATCTGTGTGGTGCTGTGAATGTGTGCATTTGTGAATAATTTTATCTTTATCTATATTTGTGTAAGTAATTTATGCAGGTGCATCGTACATTGTCTCCTTTAGGTCCTGGAGCTCCCTGTGGTCCAGGCAGTCCTCTGTCTCCTTTCTCGCCCTGCTCTCCAGGAGGCCCAATCAAACCAATCAGACCTGGATGGCCCTGAAATGCACACAGTTCACTCAATAAACAACAAGCAAAGCATACACAGACACTAGTATAAAAATTATATTAATTATTATACTCAAATCCAAATATGAGACAAAGAATGTTAACTGTTCAACTGAGATGTTTATATTTAGTTCCACATGATGATATTTTGAAACATAATGTGACAAACTACAACGGGTTCCACTGTCCACTGCTGTCATCTTAAACTACAGCAGCCACATGCTCCCCAAGACTGGAGCTCTTGATGTCACTTCCTGTGTTTGAATCGTTTGCCGCGAGTTTTGTGCCTGTCTCTGCATTTTTCATTTTCTCTTTTTGGTTTATATTATACATTGTCGCATTCGTTTATTAAATTCTTTACTTTCCTATCGCAGTTAATTTTATTCCTCTTCTTCGGGAGTCGCTTTTTTGTTTCCTTAATTCAAACAGCTAGTGGAGGAAACGCTCTTCGGATCTTTTTAATATTCCGATCTTATTCAATTCAAATGTACGTCATCATTAAGTATGGGAAACTTTGAACTTGTCCAGTGTGTGAGCTGCAGGACGTTTAGTACTTCTTCCTCCGTCATTAGCCTTAATCTTACTTGATATGTGTACTTTAGATAACTTTCTGAAGATTTTAGCTTTAAAGGTGTGCATCCAGACACTAGAGAGGATTAATGACAGCGATAGTAGTGTAGTTTCTGTAGGGGAAAATCTGGATAAGCGGCGTTTAAGAGCCCTCACAGCGGCACGGAAAGGTGATGACTCAGTGGCGTAGTCGCAAAGCCAAAGCTAACCACTCCTCTCTGCTTTTCTAACAGGTGAAAATATCTAGGCCTTTAGGGGCTCCAGCAGCACTGGTTAGGTGTATTTCGGCAGCCAGGGCGCCAGGCAGAGTAGGTAATATTAGGGTCTTAGAGTCTTAGGAGCAAATGATATACACCTTCGTCAGTCAGAGATTACTAAGACAACTATTGTAGAGGTGTGTAAATTAGCGAAGGCAATGTCTGATGCTGTAGTTTGCTCTGGCCCCATCGCAATGTGGCATGGCGATGTAGCTTACAGCAGGTTATGTTCGCTGAACTGTTGGATATCCAGGTGGTGCTCTAAAATCAATGTGGGCTTCATAAATAAATGGTGTCCACCCCACTCGGGAAGGTGCTGCTCTCATTTATTGCAGAATAACACACAGTGTAAGAACAGGCCTAATTAATCAGTAAAAATTTGAGGGCAGGGAGCAGACAACCAGGCTAATACGCTGCTATCTGCATTCGTCAACCAGGGGTCATAATATAGAGACTGTGTCTGTTTCCTGAGCTAAACAAAAAACTATAAACACTCAGAAAATTTGTTTTAGAAACCTTATTAGCATAAAATTGGATAGTGATTGCACAGGCTAGGAGTGTTAAATATAAGATATCTTGCATATAAAACTCTTATTGCTAATGAAATGATTACTGATCAGAAGTTTAGTGTTCTGTGTTTAACATAAACATGGGTCAAACCAAACAAGTTTCTCGCATTAAACAAAGCTTGTCTGCCCATTTATAGTTATATACATCAGGCATGCCTAACAGGCAGGGGAGGAGGTGTCGCAGTTATTAATGATGATAAGCTAGGTGTCAAGCAAGAATCTAGAAAAAAAAATAGCACCCTGGTACATGACAACACAGGACAACACATTAAAACAATCAGCTAGGAAATTAGAATGTAAATAGTGTCAAACTAAATTGTCAGTATTTTAATTAGCATGGAAAGCAAGTCTTCATAGCTACAAAAAACCTCTTATTGCTGTTGCTGTATTTCTCCAGCCTTATTGAAGATAACAAAAATAATCCTACATTTTTATTTAATACTGTAGCAAAATTAACTAGGAATAAAAACACTGTCGAAAAGCGCACACCATCAATTTGTAGCAGTAATGACTTCATGAATTATTTAAATGGAAAAATTGATAACATCTGGTAGAAAATTCAGAGCATTAATTTAATACCAAAAAAATGATAGATAATGCCGTAGATAATATTTCTGTTTTTGATCAGTACTTTTTCACTCCCCTTTGAGAGACTGATTTATTTTCACTGATTTCTTCTTCTCAAATTTTTCAACCTGCCTACTGGATCCATTACCCACATGTTTCTTTAAACAGATACTACCAGTAGCTACCCAACCCATTAATATAAAACAATACATTCTTCCCTTAGCACTGGCTATGTGCTGAAAACTTTTAAGCTAGTGGTTATCAAACTTTTGGAATTAGTGGAAGGAAGGAAGGAAGGAATTAGTGTTGGGGCCATGGTGAGCTCAGAGTTTGCGCTGACCCACAGTGTACAGGGGCTCACATAATGATTTTAGGATAAAAAAGGCATGGGCTTCACATATCTCAACCCCATTGATTGTCTATGGGAAATTTTGATTCAGACAGTTAGTATTAGTGTCCATCGCTGTCATCTAACTACCAACCACGAGAATATAATTTGGAAGAATGGTGTTCATTCACTTACCTTTTCTCCTTTAACTCCAGTGTCCCCTTTCAATCCAGGTAATCCAGGGGGGCCCTGAGAGAGAGAGAGAGAGAGAGAGAGAGAGAGAGAGAGAGAGAGAGAGAGAGAGAGAGAGAGAGAGAGAGAGAGAGAGAGAGAGAGAGAGAGAGAGTTGTTATTTAGAGACTTTGCAGTAATTTAAATGTAAAGGTTGGTGTTCTGACAGGGTACCATAGGTCCTGGTGGCCCATCAGGTCCAGGAGACCCAGGCAGACCTTGTTCTCCCTAAAAAACAAGACAACATAATTATATTCCTGAAATATATTATCACTTTATTTCTGCCTCAGCTTTGCATATATTCTGCCAAACAATGGTATGACTACAACTGTGAGAATGTTAAAATCTGTTGGTTCTGAATCATTTCACTAATATAAATGTTTGGCAATCCTGCACACTTGAGTCATGTGTATACAGTATGTGTGTGTTCTAACTCACTACTGGTCCAGGGATTCCTCGCAATCCTTCAGAACCAGGCTTGCCAGGAGCACCTTGGGGTCCAACAGGACCTGTCTTTCCCTGTGGACCCTCGAGACCGGACTCTCCCTAAGAAATAAAAAAAAAGAGACAAAAATATTTAGGTGAAAGTGTCATCAAGTAAAGCAAATATAATGTTTACATTTTTAATGTTTTGAATGTTTTTGTATGTGTTGCTTTTCTTTACCTTAGCTCCTTTCTCACCCTGTCGTCCCTCAGGTCCTGCTGCTCCTGGAGGACCCTAAACATAGAGAAATGCAATGAAATAGAGAATGAAATATGAATGCTGATACATAGACAGGCAAAAAAAAAACCCAGATTGAAAGAGGCAATTAATACAATGAATTAGAATAGGCAGAAGTTACTTACTCTCTTTCCTGGAGGTCCAGTTGGTCCAGATTCACCAGTTGGCCCTGGAGATCCCTGACACAAATGATCATGATTGTTAAATAAATTAAACAAATGAAACAGAAATCAGAAATCTCTGCTAATTGAATGATATCTCACCGGTTGACCAGGCTCTCCATCATCACCTTTGTCACCAGGAGGACCATCCAAACCCTGAAAAAATACTTAGTCATGTCACTTGCCAAATGATTATTTACTGTAAATTACTAACACTTTATAACACCTAAATATACATGTAAATAAAAAAATAAAAAACATACAGGTGGACCAGACTCTCCAGGAGGTCCAGGGTCACCAGGAAAACCACTTGGACCCTAAAAAATAAAATAATTGCTTTTATCAAATTATGAATTCACAAGAGATAAATTTGAATGTGTTTAGTATTATTAAGTGATGACTGAGTAAAGGTGGCTATTTTTTTATTCTGATGTTTGATTCTTATAATGAATAGATATCAATTAACCAAAAAAGATTAAATATGAAGAATTTTAATTGCAATTCTGATATATACTGAGGGTCAGAACTCACTGGACTTCCTTTAGGACCATCATCACCAGGAGGGCCTTTAGGTCCTGGCGGACCAGCAGAGCCAGCAGGACCAGCTTCTCCTTTTTCTCCCCGCTCTCCTCTTGGTCCCTGTCTCAGACACACAGACAAAATTATAATGTGTACTTATTTAGATTACAAATGTTGTGCAGTTGTGTTTAGTTTGGGTGATTTTCTCTCATTAGATCATGTTATCATACCGGAGGACCAACGTCGCCTTGCAAACCGGGCTCTCCATGCTCACCTGGGTCTCCCTAGACAGAGAGAAAGAGAGAGACAGAGATAGAGAGAAAGAAAAGAGGAGAAGTGTCAGTAAATGTCACAATGTTATTTTAAATAACAGTGCTAGTCATAACTGTAAATGAACTTCCATTTAGACATTAGAATTTTCACTATAATTTTAAGGTTATTTTTCTGTTCTACTTTTCTGTTTATAATGGATATTCAGTTTTCAAACCTTCTCTCCCACAGCTCCAGGGTTTCCATTGCCTCCAGGGGAACCCTGGGGTCCATCGGCTCCTGGGGGTCCAGCAGGGCCTCGAGGACCGGGAGGACCAGGTGGACCCTATAAGACACGGAGAGAGAGAGAGAGAGAGAGAGAGGGAGAGAGAATGCAAAGATAACAATTAGTCCATGCTGACCAAAAGAAATAATATACAAACACATATGTAATGACATATGTACACATATGTATTGTACATATCCACTGCTAAGTATTAAAAAGCATTTAAAATAAATGTTAAGATGCTAAACCAATTATATTAGAAATATATACAATATTACAACATTATCAGAAACCGAGTGCATTTCTTCTTACCATGTGACCAACATCTCCAGTTTCTCCTTTCTCACCAAGGGGTCCAGGCAAACCCTGTGTGCAGAAGATCAAAGAACACAGAGGTAAATAACAAATGCCTTCATTCTTTACTAAAGGTTTGTTCTTATTTATTAAAAGCAGTTGGAACACTGTTAGTTGACACAAGACAAATATGATGTGTGAGCACATTCCCACCTGAAGACCAACAGGTCCTGGTGGTCCAGGGAATCCTCGTGGTCCCTCATCTCCTTTTTGGCCAAATAAACCCTGCTGTCCTCTCGGGCCCGGCTCTCCATCAGCTCCCTAAAGAGAAAAGGAGGGAGAAAGGGAAAGAAAACAGGAAAAAATATCAAATCTTTCAATATGGATTCAGTATAATGTCCGTAAAAAAGAAAGGCAAACGTTTTTTGACAATTAGGCATGTGTAACTAGTGTAAAATGTCCAATACATTTAAACACCTTTTTGGTGAACAATAATACCACTTAATAGTCGTAATAGACACTTACCATTTAATAGTCGTAAAGACAATTGATTTAGTCAGTTTGGTAATCTTCTAAATGAATGTAAATATTGAAGTTATGTACATGCACATACACCATATATATTTCTCAATCAAAACCTATTTGTAGTATCCTTTACTGAAAATAAGTATATTTTAGTAGCATTTAGTTTTTGTTTTTTCACCCCAACATTTCATTTAATTTATTTTGGTAAAGCTATCTCATGAAGCTGGTTGTGAAGTGTGAATAACCTTATCGTTTTGTAAATTTTTTTCATTCATTCATCTTCTACCGCTTATCCGAACTACCTCGGGTCACGGGTGTAAATTTTTTTGCCAATTGTAAAAAGTGCTATACAAATTTGAATTGAACTGAATTTAATTGAATAGTGTGTCTCAGATAAGATTTTCAAATGCAAATTGCCAAGAAAGGAAATGTTTTTCTTTAGTGCATAAATAAAACTGCAATGCTGTGGTTACATGATGTTATGACATTTATGCTGATATTGTTACAAACGTATTTGTGTGACATAGTCTGTTAACAAAAGTATTCTGACTAACATATAACATTATAAAGACATGAAATGTAAAGGACTTTAAAGAATATGCTAAAGATGATTGATGAATAATACTTACAGCAGGACCAGGTGCACCAATTGGCCCTTGGGGGCCAGTTGGCCCAGGGGGACCCTGAAAAAAAAAAGAAAAAACACAAAGATGTAATTGGAAACAAAGCTGTTTAGGATGTTACATTTGCATTCATATTCCCACATATATCCGCATTCCCATATAACCTCCATCTGCATGTAAAGGATGATGGAACACATAAAAAAATACACAGACTCACCTGTTCTCCTTTATCTCCTTTGCTACCTTTCTGACCAGGTTCACCAAGCTCACCCTGTGAAATAAAAATATTTCCACTGTAAAAGGCCACCAATGTCCAAAGGGTAATTTAAAAAATGGCACATAAATTAGTATTTAGTTTCTTTAGAGCACCAATACCTTATCTCCATCTTCTCCTGGAGGTCCAAGAGGTCCAGCTGGACCGGGTAAACCAACAGGACCCTGAATACCATCTCTACCAGCAGGGCCTTGAGGTCCTTTCTCTCCCTGAAGGCAGTTTTATAATTAGATTTAGAGAATATGAATCCAGAAATACGAATTAATCTTTCAGACCATATGTGTCTGGTATTCAGACTTCAGGGTTAGAGTTGAGGATTTAGGATTTATGCAATAGGAATCATAACATTTTCAACAAAAGGTTGGAGTATGCCATAAGATAAGTTAGAATAAGAGTCTGGTTAACAATTAGATTTACAATTAATTTAAATTTAGGGCTGGGAATTAGCTGACATAACAGGAATTTGCACAGGAGAATAGGATAATGCTACTCACTGGTCCACCTTTCTCTCCTGCAGGCCCCGGGGGTCCTTGTGGTCCAGGCCGTCCAGGTGGTCCAGTGGGTCCTGTCAGACCAGCAGGCCCACGCTCACCAGGTGAACCCTGAGAAAAAAAAATTCAAGGAAAGAACAAAAATGGTAAATTTTTTAAAAATTTTACTTTTAATACATGTCAGTAAAACAATAATTGCTAGAAAATCATGCTAGAAAAGTCTTTGTTTACAATTTGAGCATTATATAATGTTAATGTAAAAGCATTATTTGAGCATTATATAATGTTAATGTAAAACCTTTTCCCACTAACCAGTTCTTACTAACTATGGCATGTATGCTGAGTGAAAAATATTGATTAAAAACAGAGAGAGGGATAGAGAGAGAGAGAGCGAGAGAGAGAGAATAGACAAACCATATCTACATATCTACTTACTGAAGAGCCACTGTGTAGCACAAAGGACAAAAAACGAAACAGGAAGTAAAACAAGTGAATATAAAAGAGCCACTGGAAATAGAGAGAAAGACACAGGGAAATAGTCATAGAGGGAGAGAGAAAAATGAAAGATTAAGAGATATGGTTTTTACTCACAGCAGGTCCAGGTGGACCCGGGGGTCCTTCAACCCCTTTCAAACCTGCGGTTCCCTGCAGAAAAAAAAGAAAAGACAAACTACAAATTATTAATAAAATCTTTCAAATATATATTATATTCTATTTTTTATATTTAAATGTGCAGCAGTTATAAAAAATTATTTTGCTGAGAAATTATACAAATGGTATTTGTATTTATAATAGTGATAAAAATATATTTTTTAAAAACATCTGTTTTTATTTTCCTTATCATTTTCTTTTTCAATGTTAATCTGATTTGGTACATGGATAATTTTCAATCATTACCAAAAGACACTTTCTTTAGAACTGAATGTGTGTTTATAATTAAATAAGGTAAGTGTCAGGGATCAGCGCGGACTTTTGGCCATGTGCTATTGTTGTTTTTATCACGTGGCTGCCCCGCCTTCGTCTGCTCCTCCCTGTCTTCACACCTGTTCCCCATTGTGTGGATTTGTCCTTTTTGTATTTAAGTGAACCGCGTTGCTGAATGCAGGGCAGATTCATTAGTTACGTTAGTCCCCGTGTAGTGTGGATACTTCTGTTTGTCTTCATTATTTATTAAACCCCTTTCATTTGAAGCATACGGGTCCGTCTCATTCCTTCCTGGTTGTGACAGTAAGAAATGATATATTATGAAATTGTTTTACTATTATTATTAATCATAATTATTATTCCTTCAGCAAACTGACCTAATTATTAACCGTGTAGAGGTTCCCTCTGGCTGAAAATGGCTTACAATGGTACAATATTGCTTTACTATTTTATATACAGTTTTAGCAATGCTAATTATTAACAGTAAAATACTATTTTTATTATAAGATGTTGTTTGATTTTATTTATATATTTTATTTATTTATTTTATTAAACCTTTAACCATTGATTAAAGTAGGTGGTATACTGATCAGAAGTCCAGCACCATCAAGCTGCTTGATATGCTATATGTATAAGCTGTTTTGGATAAAAGTGCCAGACAAATAAAGTAAGAAATGTCTGGTATTTGAAGATCAGAAACAATTAGTGTTCAGGACACAGTCTCAGTGTTTAAGTCCTGGTTAAAAACACATTTGTTTAATTTAGCTTTTTATAAATAGCTTTTCTTAGGTAAAGGAGTGGATCTGGAGGGTTCATGAGCATGGTGTTTGGTGAACTGAGATGTCTGGATGCTGACGGCTTACCACCCTCGCAAGTCACTCAGATTTGTAGACTGTGGAGTGGTGGGACGCTTTACCTCCCAGGAAGCCCTCATGTCTGTGTCACCTTCTGGCTCTAGCCTTTTAGTTATGCTGTCATAGCTAGTCTTGCTGGAGTCCCTGTCTGCACTTTGCACATAAATTACATTGTCATACATCTGATTGCAATCATACCTAATAATTTTCTTCTCTCTCTCTTTTAACTGTGGTTTATCACACCCAAGTTCAATAAAATCCTGATTACTGCCACACCTGTTCGCAATCAAGAAATCACTTAAAGGTAGGGTCTCTGATATTTGAGAAATGCTTCTGAAAACTGCTTTAGGCCACCAAACAAAACAAAAATCAAAACAAATGTGTAGCCAATGAGCAGAAAGGGGTGGGTCTTGTCAATATGGGCGGAGAGAGTGTTCAGTGCGCATGTGCGCATGTTTTGCTAATAACGCCGTTATTAGCAAAACACGGTTGTACAGTAGCTGCCTCTCTACATGACTTTGATAGAAAAGAGGTGTTATTTGTGTAGTAACAGCGTTTAGCTCTGCTAGATCAGCGTTTAACTGATTTTTCCTGTCTGGTTTCTGGCTCTTGTGTCGAGGGTTGCTGCTGCTGTTTAGTTGCTGCTCCAAACCAGATGGTGATAGATGTGCACAGGTCAGATTCAATGACTGCAGTGTAGAACTGCATCAACAGCTCCTGTGGCAGACCGTACTTCCGTAGAAAGTAGAGGCATAGAAAGTACATCCTCTGCTGGGCCTTTTTGATGATGGAGTTTATGTTGCACTCTCATTTCAGGTCTTGGAAAATGGTAGTGCCAAGAAACTTGAAGGACTCCACAGATGACACAGGGCTGCTGGATATTGTGAGTGGGAGTAGTGTTGAGGGACTTTTCTAAAGTCCACTATCATCTTCACAGTTTTGAGGGTGTTTAGCTTTAGGCTGTTCTGACTGCACCATAAGACCAGCCGCTTCACCTCCTGCTGGTATGCATACTCATTGCCAGCTTGGATGAGACAGAGGAGCGTAGTATCATCTGCAAATTTCAGGAGTTTAACAGTTGGGTCACTTGAAGAGCAGTCGTTAGTGTAGAGGAAGAATAACAGTGGGGCGAGGACACATCCCTGAGGAGCGCCAGTGTTGATTGTCCGATTGCTGTAGGTAACACCTCCCAGTCTCACCTGTTGTTTCCTGCCTGTCAGGAAGCTGGTGATCCACTGACAGATGGAAGGGGGTATAGTGAGCCTTAGATGTTTGGAGTCCGGAATTATAGTATTAAAAGCTGAACTGAAGTCGACAAAGAGAATCCGTTTTTTTTTTTTTTTTTGGTGGAAATCAGAGCAGCTAGGCTCAGGGAAACCTGGTGCACAGGATAATTAATAACAAATCTCCAAATAACCTGCCAAACTTTTTTACCATGTAAGTGAGAGACACAGCTACAATCCAAGATAAATCGTAGCCAATTGTAACAGAACAACCCACAACAACCTCCTTAAACCTGCAGAGGGAGCCCTCACCCAAGTTTTAGCCAGTTCCGGCTTTCAAGGTTATTTAAGTCACATACACAATACTGCTAGCGCGAAGTATTATTCCAGTGTGATAATTACCAAGCCGTGTACTTCATGCCCTTGTTCTGTGTTTTGACCTTGGCTTACTTTACGACTATAATTTTGCCTTACTGTGTTATTGGATTATTCTTGCTGATTGTTTGTGTATTCCTGTACAATTTACCCTGTTAGATTACGAATTGGATTTGTTTGTGCGTTAATAAATATCTGTTTATTGATCCAACACCACCTGTTCCTGGGGCATCATTAAACTAATCTTAATACATTACTTAAAAATAACTAAATCATAATGTACCAATTTGCTGAATAAATGCTTTGCATGGTGTGTTTAGAATGGTTTTATAGATGCTACCTAGTTTATCATGTTGCATGTGCTATTGCATATCGAAGGCCACACTGTTCTTTTTGGTATGGTGTAATCTTTCTTTTTAATTTCAACCATTCAAAACTTTAATTAAGGTAAATATGATAAATATGATATATGAAAAATATGTGAGTTTTGTAAATGTCACTCACAAAAGGCCCAGGTAGCCCTCTCTCTCCAGGAAAACCTCGCAGTCCTTGGGGTCCATCTTTACCAGCAGGGCCTGCTGGACCTGGATCTCCCTAAATAAACACACACATAAACAGAGGAAATCAGGTGTAATGTACAGAGTCTACAAATTCAAAAAAGTCAAAAAAGTCTGGCTTGACCACCAAGAATTTTTTTTCATGGAACACTTAATAATGGTAATGTCAATTAATGTGTTTTTTTATTGAAAAAAAAAAAACTTACACAACTGTTATTACATCTCTGTTGAGGCAATAATATTAAACTGTAATATTAAATGGTATTATCCATTAAAGCTAGCGTCTCCGATTTTTGAGAAAAGCTTCAGAAAACTGAGTCGGGTCAAAAACTAAACAAAAATCAAAACAAACGTGTAGCCAATGAGCAGAAAGGGGTGGGTCTTGTCAATATGTTGTCAATATGGGCGGAGAGAGTGTTCAGTGCGCATGTGTGACATTAGCAGAAAGCGGTTTTAACATTGACATGGAGGATAAAAACAACGAAAGAAAGCGAAGAAAGGCTTACAATAAGGCAAGAAGTATGACCCGTGTTAATATAGGATCAGCTTTCCAGCGCTGGAGAGAACTGAAGGAGCGGGAAGTTGGCCGCATGTTCACAGGAGTTTCCAGAGTCAATAACTCCTGAGCTAAACGCTGTTACTACACAAATAACACCTCTTTTCTGTCATAGTAATGTAGAGAGGCAGCTACAACCGCGTTTTGCTAGTAACAGCGTTTAGCTCAGGAGTTATTGGCTCGGGAAACTCGAATCTGTGAATATGTGGCCAACTTTACTTAAGACGCCGAGGTTGCTTTTTCCTTCTTGATGGGTGAGTAACGTTGGTTTTGCTTTGTTTCACAGAATAAATATATGCCGTCCTTTGCATGATTATGCTTGTGTGTCATTTTTGCTTGTTTGTTTATCTGCAATCGTATTGTTCTTCCCTTCAGCTATGATAAAGACATTTCTTTCCATTAGTTGCCTGGGTTGTGCATGTATGTGTGGGCGGAGCTATCAATACAGGGGTGGGACCCATTTTGGTTAGGGACGTGTTTGTTTTGGTGATTTCAAATGTCAACATTGGCTTTCAAAAATCTGAGACCCTACCTTTAAATATTGACAACAACTAACAGTGTGTAAGGAATATCCCTTAGTTTTATTTGAATCAAAAAATGTCATGGCTGTGGTGGATCCAGAGTTTATCTGAGGAACACTGAGTATGAGACTGAATGGGATGCTAATACATTGCAGGGCACTATGCACAGCTTCATATATTGGGGTAAAATTTGGTAAAGACAATCTACTTATAGCCATGATACCAAAGAACAAAGAGAAAATCTACACAAACACGGAGAAAACATATTTGTGCAACGTAATTGTTATTAAAGGTTATGCATTTAAGTTAGGGTTAGAAATGGGGCTAGTATATATATATTATTTGTACATCATATTAAGCATTATTCTTGGATTTCTGGAGCATGCGTGTATGTATTCTCACCTTGGCTCCCTCTTTACCAGCAGGTCCAGGCAATCCTTGTTCACCTGGTGGTCCTGGAGGTCCAGGATGGCCTCGTTCTCCCATTGGTCCAGTTTCACCTGTTGTTCCCTATGCATTGAAAAATGAGTATGGGTAATGTTACTACGTTACACACGTTATATTAGCATCAGCTCTCAGAAAATTGCACTGGACAAATTCATTCATTCATCTTCTACCGCTTATCCGAACTACCTCGGGTCACGGGGAGCCTGTGCCTATCTCAGGCGTCATCGGGCATCAAGGCAGGATACACCCTGGACGGAGTGCCAACCCATCGCAGGGCACACACACACACACTCATTCACTCACGCAATCACACACTAGGGACAATTTTCCAGAGATGCCAATCAACCTACCATGCATGTCTTTGGACCGGGGGAGGAAACCGGAGTACCCGGAGGAAACCCCCGAGGCACGGGGAGAACATGCAAACTCCACACACACAAGGTGGAGGCGGGAATCGAACCCCGACCCTGGAGGTGTGAGGCGAACGTGCTAACCACTAAGCCACCGTGCCCCCCTGCACTGGACAAATCTCACAAGATTTTTGGGTAATCATATTTCAATCTATAGGTTGTGCTCTAAATATAGAAATGTTCACTGTAAGATAATGGTTGGAGGGGGAGACAGATGGGAAGCTGAAATGTAAGCTGTACTTGATAGATTTAGTTTCATCAAACTTTATCAGAAAGCATTCTTGGTAATTAGAATGCATCTTTATTTGTGTGTGGATCTACACTCACCTGAGGTCCTAGCACACCTGGAGGTCCAGGAGGTCCAGTCTTTCCTTGGAAACCCTGAGCACAGGACAAGTACATGAGTGAGGAATGAAGAAAATTGGCAGTACAGGTAAGTGACAGATGTTTGGATAGTTATGGGTGACAAATGTAGGGATAAACAGAGACAGCTGGAGAGAGAAGCTATAAGGAAAAGGTGGATGAATGTGATAATTCTGTCTTGTAAAATGGGTGGGATTAAACATGTGGTTAGGTAAGTGAAAATAAACTTAAGTAAAATGAATTCTTCGTGATAAGAATGCATCTTATTTTAAGATGTGCGCGTGCGTGCGCGGCATGGCTCACTGTCTCTCCTCTCTGGCCAGGGTGCCCAGGTAGTCCATCTTTTCCAGGTGGTCCCTGAAAAACAGAGATAGTGAAAAGATGTGACAAAAATCAGAAAACTTGAAAACTACCATTTCATTTTCCATAAAATTCCATCTTCATTTCTACTACAAATGCCACTCACAGGAGGACCTTTAGGTCCAGGGAATCCTGTTGATCCTTGAGGTCCTGGCAGACCCTGCAGAATACACATTTAGAATAAATAAAGAACATTTATTTAACCTTATGAATTAATTGTTTAAAAAGGAAAAAAAAGAAATTGCTGAGCTTACTGTAATTCGAAAAGTTTATTTGGGATCTTTAGATATAAATGATTTCTTAATCAGGAATCTGTACAAAAAAGAAAAAATACTGTAAATTCCTACCCGTTCACCAGGTGGCCCTGGGGGTCCATCACTTCCTGAGTTGCCCTAGGGAGGAGTAAAAAGAATGATGGAGAACATTGCACATTCTTTATTTTTGTTTTCTTGTATTTGGTATCAATATTAATTTCTGTACAACTGTTTCACAAATTCTAAGCAAAGTTATAAAAAAGCAAACCAACGTGTGATTCCATCAAATACAAGTCTGAAGAGGAGCCACAAGATCACATAATTAATCTGTTATATAGGTTCAAACTCAACTACTGTACTACTCTTACTACTGTACTGTAAAAAAACAGAGCTGACCTTTATTGACACATGGACCTTAACCTTTAATTAATTTAGAAATGCATAGAATGATAGGTTGCTCAGTTAGTGTTCAATATTATTCCAATCACAAGTGATCTGTAGTCATTTAACAGCAGTAAAAATTTTATTTCATTTGCCAACTGCTTTGATTGAGCTATGTAGCAACAATATAATATGACATGCAGTAGAAAATAGAAAAATAAAAATTGTTAAAGTTGCAGTGTAACCAAACTGCACATACTGTATACACAAGATAATCTGGAAAGTAAGTGAGATCTCAGTTTTCAATTTTTAATCTCCGCATCCATATACTGTTTTACTCATTAACAATTAGCAGAAAAAATGGTGGATAAGAAAGTTTTACACTTCATATGAACTCTGATACATTTCTATAGTGAAATTAAAGGTTACCTTTGGTCCTGCTTTTCCTGTGGGTCCCCTGGGGCCTCTTTCTCCACGAGGGCCCTAAAGAGAAAGAGAGACAGAGCACACGAGAGAAAAAGAGAGATTAAGGGTCATAAAGATTAGAACATATCCTTTTACCAAATATTTTCAACATCCATCTGTATTCATGAGTTGCTGTAGTCAGAAAAATCTTACAGTGGGTCCTCGCTGTCCTCGTGGTCCAGACTTTCCTGGTATTCCCTATAAAAAGACATAAACACAAACAGATAAAGTTAATACTTTAACAGTTTTTAGTCCTTATTAGTCACATTAGTCCTTCTGGTTTGAAATGCATTTTGAGTATGTGTGAGTGTGTAAAGTAATTATCATCATGCTGCCATACCCTGGCTCCCTTTTCTCCACTGGCTCCTGGGAAGCCTTGGAATCCTTGAGAACCCTATAAAGTAAAGAGAGAATGAAAAATAAATGTCTGGTATAACAAATAAAAGGCGATGAGAGGCAATAAGAGCCACAAAACTTACCTTTGGCCCTTGTCTTCCAGGATAACCTGGCAATCCTGGAACACCAAGCTTGCCCTAATCCAATCCAGACAAATAAATATTTAAAATCATGAGTAAAGCAATAGTCAGATTAGCCACAGATACTCCATGATGCAATTTTGTTATTTGAATAGTCTACAATACAATACAATATATATATATATATATATATATATATATATATATATATATATATATATATATATATATATATTATATATACCTTTAATATATATAAAGCATTTTTTGCTTATGTGACACACATAAAAATAAAATATAGAAATAGGTTGACTGGACCATTTTGATTATTAATGAGAAACTACTTGAGAGAAAATGCATCTAAAAGTGATTGCTTATTTATTTTAAAGCATACAAAACACACACACAACACACACACACACATACACACACACACACAAACTCACACACCTTCTCTCCATTTGGTCCCAGAGGTCCGGCATCTCCGGGTAAACCAGAGCGTCCTTTAGGTCCCTCAGGACCATCCTCTCCTCTAGGTCCTGCAGCTCCGAGCTCACCCTGAGTCACACAAACACACACATATTACTGCAGTTTAGTTGGAGAAACTTTTTATGTCACTAGGATGAAAACCCAAAAATCTAATAAACAGGGGTGCTATGGTCAAAAGTGACACTGATAAAGGGCAAGTTGAACAAATGTGGAGCAAAATATTTATAGTAAAATATTTATAGTATTTAATTGTGTCTAATAAAGTGTCTAGCTGAAGAGACACTGCCTGGTATGCCACTAAGTCACTGTTATTGGTCAGAATGATCTGCCATCCTAATAATATTTGGTCAGTGGTGGTCATGTCATGACATATTTCTTTGATAAACAAGCTTGGCTGACGCAATATACTGTATCAATGGATAATTGTATACCTACAATGTGGCTTGGGAAAGCAACTGGGGCATGTAGCATTGCATTGGATCAGCCATATTTTCTGCTAGAATTCATTCACATTATCAGCTATATAACATTACACTGGATGTACTGTATACTGTATACTAATTTGGTATTTTGTTTTTTGTTGTGAAAATTAAGGTAATTAAGGGAATCAAAAAGGTAATTTTCCTAACGGTATAGCCTGCAGACAGATACAGTTGAGGCCAAAATTATTAGCCCCCCAGGAATTTTGGAACATTTTCCTAAAGATCTTTCCAATGTTTGCAGCATTGATAAAACTTGATATAATCAAACATTCGCCAGTGCTATTTAGTAGCTTTTGGTACATTTTGGAATATAAAATACATTTTTAGGCTTGCTTTATAATCAAATATAGTGAAAATGGGGTGGTCAAAAATATTAGCCCCTTGTGAATATTTGCTTTCAAAACACACCCAATTAATCAATCAGCTTTCAAAACACACCTAATTAATCAATCAGCTTTCAAACCACACCTGTGCAGTCAATTGGCTTCCTAACAACACCTGGGCATTCAATCAGCATTAAAGGACTCCAAGGAACAGGGCACTTGAACACATTATTGGGAGAGACTACTTTTACTCACCATGCCAAAGACAAAGGAAATCAGTCTTGAGCTCAGAAAGAAGATAGTGGAGGCTCATGATAAGGGGGAAGGCTATACTGCCATTTCCAAGCTTTTCACAGTGTCTAGAACCGCCGTACGTTGCATCATTCCCAAGTACAAGGAGACAAATTCTGTAAGAAACAAACCTGGGCGTGGTCGTAAGTGCAAGATTTCAAGAACCCTGGAGAGGAAAATAGTCAGAGATATCAGCAAGATGCCCCAGACATCTGCCAAGATGATTGTTGCTGACCTGGCCTCTTCTGGAGTTGATGTTTCAAGGAACACAGTTGTGAAGGCTCTTCATCGTGGTGGGCTTCAGGGCTATTGTCCCAGAAGAACCCCTTTACTCAAACAGCGGCACATCACAGCTAGACTGAGGTTTGCCCGTGAACATTTGAAAGGTAAAGATGAGTTTTGGGAGTCTGTGCTTTGGTCTGATGAGACTAAACTGGAACTGTTTGGGCACATGGATGTTGCTTATGTTTGGCGAAGAAAGGGTGAGGCCTTCAACCCTAAGAACACAGTTCCCACAGTTAAACATGGTGGTGGGAGCATCATGCTGTGGGGCTGTTTTGCAGCTTCAGGCACAGGGAGCCTTGTTCGGGTGCATGGCATCATGAAAAAAGAAAATTATGTTGACATTTTGAGGGATAATATGCAGAAATCTGCTCGTAGTCTAGCCTTAGGTCGTCGCTGGGTCTTCCAACAAGACAATGACCCAAAGCATACATCGAAATTGGTCCAACAGTTCCTGAAGGATACCAAAACAAAGGTCCTGGAGTGGCCCGCACAGAGCCCAGACCTCAATCCTATTGAGAATCTGTGGCGAGTGCTCAAAGTGAATGTCCATGCTCGGAAACCACGTAATTTGGACCAGCTGGAGCAATTTGCAATGGAAGAATGGGCTAAAATCCCTCAGGAAACCTGTGCCAACCTAGTAAAGAACTACTCTAAGAGGTTGTTGTCAGTTGTGGCTCAGAAAGGGTTCACTATTGACTATTAATGACCGGGGGCTAATAATTTTGGACGTTTCATTTTTGCCCTTTCTTGTTTCAACTCACTATTTCAATTAAATATCCTAATCAAACTTAGTGGAGATTTTGTCTTTGTTATTTTGGAAACAAACACACTATAAAACACTTGTTGTTAATGGTCATTTCCATGGAGAAATCAAGAGTTTTGTCTAATTTCATAAGGGGGCTAATAATTTTGGCCTCAACTGTATATGATTGCATTCTCAAAAATGTCTTTCCAATATAGACAATTTAGCTAGTTAATTTTCAATCAATTTATAAAAACAAGACTAAGTAAAATTGATCTTAGTAAATAAAGAAACCTTGCTGTGAAGTTGATACTGAGTTCAATCAGGCCTGCACTCAGTCCAAAAAACTGAACTGAACCTTAACTGAACATATAGTTGAAAAAACGTTAAATGATAAAGCTGGCTAATTATCACCTGCTTTATCTGGTTTAATGTTCATAACTCAAGAAGTCTGGTGCTGTGAGACACATATTTCCCTATGAGGTTGTTTTACGCAATAAAAAAAGCTATTTATGAATATTTATTAATTTATGAGGTTCCAGTTTACTAGGTTCATGTGTCCTGTAAATATTAGAAAATATAGCTTGTGTGCTACAACAACATTCTAGACATGAACAACATAACTTACCCGATCACCCTTGATACCCATGTCTCCTTTAAATCCAGGGAAACCATCTTCTCCCTGAGGAGAAGCAGTTAAAAAGGGAATTTGGATGTGTACAATGATTTTTAATATAAAAAATCAAATAATGCAGTTGTGTCAATTTAATTACCTGGGGGACTAAGTACATAAGATATACACACATGACATGAAGGCACACTATACCTTTTCACCCTTGTTTCCTTTTAACCCCCGAACTCCATCAGCACCCTAAAAAGAGAGAGAGAGAGAGAGAGAGAGAGAGAGAGAGAGAGAGAGAGAGAGAGATTAAAGAACAAATCACTGAATACGTAACTATGTCTTACATAGTTTAATTCACTTATAATTGTCTTAGATAGTGTAGACTGTCCGACATAAAATACACTGTGTACTGCATGTAATTTATTGTACTGTGTTAAGTCTTGTTAAAATATCAATGTGCTACAAGAAAAAAATTATCAAAAGTCAAAACAATCCCAACATGCAGCAGCCAGGACAAAAAAGACAAAAATCAGATGAAGGTAAAGCAACTTTTGTACTGTAGCTGTATCTTAAAGGCAATAATCTAATTTTGAGGGGAAACTTGGCTTACTTTTAAAATTCTTCTTTTCTCTAAATATGTAACTGTCAATTTCAAACATCTACACTGGTCTTGTCTGAACAAAAACAGGAATCTTTAGGTTTGTAAAGATATATAAAACCTAAGCTATGTTTTTTACAGTACTTAGCTGAGATAGAGCACATTGGAGCACTTACTTTCACACCTCTGGGACCAGGATAGCCAATTGGCCCTTGTGCACCAGGTGGTCCCTGAGAGAAAGAAATAATAGTAGATCATATGAGACTTTGGTTCACCATATCACAAATACATAGCAAACTAAATCTTAGCAAAAAAAGATTTTTCTTACCTGGTGACCTTTCTCTCCAGATGGACCTTCCTTTCCTGGGTGGCCCTGTGTGTGTAAATGGTGAGAGAATACTGATCATACAAATAAAATCATTGTGGTATATAATAACTATAAATATCATGTTATATATGCAGATTCTAATGTTAAAATCTTGTCAAACACACTTTATATATTTATTATAGTGTCAAAGATCTGATGTACTGCATATAACTCTAAAATGTTAAAACATATTCATTTTAAAAACATGTCCATTCTTTTCTCTCTATATTATATTGTCTGTAATTTTTGTTTTTGTTTTGTTTTTTGTTACTTTATCAATCATCCACAACTGTACAGCTGTACGTTATGTACATTATGTGAAACGGGACCTTCGTTTCATGGGTGACCCAGACAGGGTGTGTTTGTCTGTGTGTGTGTGTGTGTGCGGTTTACACTAACCGGTGGTCCATCGGCTCCTGGCATCCCTGGTAATCCTGGTTTACCTGTTGGACCCTGTAAAGATGCAGAAATGGAAGATTAGCAATAGCAGGAGTAGTGTAGTTTCTGTAGGGGAAAATCGGGATTTAATAACAGGAGTTAATAACACCCAACCCCAGCATCGAGCCCTCACAACGAGGCAAATGGGTGAAGACTCGGCGGCATAGTCACAAAGCCAAAGCTAACACTAAGGCTTGCCCACGGGAACACCACTTCTCTCCGCTTAACATGTCTAAATAGAATCATCAAGGGTCCTGGTTATAGAAGACTCAATCTTAAGACAGCACTGAAATTAGCTACTGTAGGCCTTTAAGATCTCCAGCAGCACTGATCCGGTGTATTCCCGGGAGACAAGGCACTGGACAAAGCAGGTCATCTTAGGGTCCTAGGTAAGCATAGGTACTCTAAGGTAGCTTTCCTTAGGAGCTAACAATTTACATATTCGTAAGTCAGAGATTACTAAGAGTAAAATTGTAGAGGTGTGTAAATTAACAAAGGCGATGTCCGACGCTGTAGTATGGTCTGGCCCCATCCCCGATGTAGGTTACAGCAGGTTATGGTCGCTGAACTGCTGAATGTCCAGGTGCTGCTTCGAAACAATGTGGGCTTCATAGATAATTGAAGAACTATTAAGGGCAAGGTTGGCCGGTTAGGATGGGAAGGTGTCTAACACACTCATTTCTTGTAGCAGAGCACATAGTTTAAGAACAGGCCTAGTCAATAGGTGACAATCCAGAACCAGGGCCAGAGAGCAGACAAGCAGGCTAATCCAACCGTCTGCAAGCTGCAATGAGTCGTCACCCAGTGTTCACGAAATAGAGACTGTGTATGAGCTAAACAAAAATCTATAAACACTGCATCGGAAGCAAGAACTGTTACATATAAGATCTCTTGCATCTAAAGCTATCTTATTGTTATGGAAATGATTACTGACCAGAAGTTTATTGTTCTGTGTTTGGTTTAAACTAAACAAGTTTGCCGCATTAAACTAAGCTTGTCTACCTGGTTATAATTAAATATATCAGCTATGCCTAACAGTCAGGGGAGAAGGTGCTGCAGTTATTCATCATGATAGGCTAGGCGTCATGCAAGAATCTAGAAATATATTCAACTTATTTGAAGTTCTTCATACTATTATAACATACTGTATGTACCTACATAGGAATAATATTCATGAAATGTGTATATATGCCACCCCTTTACATTTACATTACAACTCACTTACAACTGAGCAACTGAGGGTTAAGGGCCTTGCTCAGGGGCCCAGCAGTGGCAGCTTTGTGGTTCAAACCCATGACCTTCCGATCAGTAGCCCAACACCTTAACCACTGAGCTAGCGTTATGCTGATGCTCATTAGGGATAGGGATGTTAGAAATTTATAGTAACTTAATTTTGAACTTATGTTTGAACTTTAATATGTTTCTATACTTCTGTAAGGATGCTTTAAGACCATGTGAATTGTTAAGTGTTATACAAATAAATTTAATTGAAATAAAAATAAGGATATCTTTTCTTATACCCTGTATTTATTCTTTTCACACAATGTAATTACATGAAAACCACCACAGACAAACAAATAAACACATAAGCACACATTTTACCTTCTCTCCTGGTTGGCCGATGGCTCCTTGAGGGCCTGGAAGTCCCTATAAAAAAGGAATTCCAAATTTGCTCAGTAAATATATATATATGTGTATATATATGTATATATATATATATACACACGTATATATATATACACGTATATATATATATATATATATATATATATATATATATATATATATATATATATATATATATACATATATATACATACGTATATACAGTGATACCTCGAGATACTGCTTTGACATACGAATTTTTTGAGATACGAGCTGTGATTCGAGCATATTTTTGGCTTGAGATACGAGCAAATTTTTGAGATTCGAGCATCCGAGCCGCCGCCGCCGAAACAAAGATCCCCAACAACCACGTGTGCTCTGTTTCCCGCGTCTCACTCGGTTAAAGCCGCCTTTCCACTGCACACGACAAACGACGGCCGATAAACAGGAAGTCATTCATTTCCTTTGGAGAGTCGCAAAGGGGCTGCGTGAGGTGCCGACCATCTGCGGATCCGTAATTTTCGGATCCGTTTTAAGCGTTGGATCCGTTAAAAAATTTTAACTTGTGTGACTACACCGCATCTGATATGCCGACCGGACAGGTTTTTATTAAAACAACCGGCAGATGTTAGTGAGGAAAGAGCGACAAAAAAAGCAAAGACAATTGAAGAGAAAAGCGATGAAGAAAATTAATGTAAAGAAAACAGAAATTGTAGCAATTAAGTTCAGTTAAGTTAAGAGAAATCAAGCATCGCGTTAGTTCTGGCAGGCCACGTCGTCAAGTGTGCATCAACTGTTAATCAGCTGTCCACGACGCGCACCAATCCGGTTACCACATCCATATTACCCGACCATTTAAATTCCCATTCATAGAGCCGCTCTAGCGCTTTGCTGCTGCTGCGATTTAAACTCCCTCCTCCAACCCCGACTCTCTCTAATTATTTAGTTATTTATTTATCCATTTATTATTTTCCTTTCCTATTTTTAACTCTATGCATGATTAATGGTTCTGTTATACGGGGGGTTTATTCTATTTTCTAGTTGCTGCTCTCCCGACTTTAAATGAAGTTTAGTTAAGTTCCATTTAAGTGTAAAGTAGCATTAAGAGTGCGAGTAAGTGAACGAAAGTGAAAGTGTAATTCCTCCGCCTGTTTACTCCTCCCTCAACCTCCGTGCGCATCTTCCGTAAAGTAAAACCAGTTTATTTTTTTAACATTCTCTTTTATTACTGTATGTTTTTATACAATATTTGTCATTTATAAATACAGGTACTGCACATTTTTCATATTCAAAACACATAAACAAAACAACTGGAGTGGAATTTTGCAACCTGGAACAGATTAATGGGATTTCAATTAATTTAAATGGGGAAAATTGCTTTGAGATACGAGCAATTTGAGATACGAGCAACGTCACGGAACGAAACTCGTATCTCGAGGTATCACTGTATATATATATATAATTACAATTAAAAAGACAATTATAGACAATAAAGACAATTATAGATTGTAAGATATAAATTATAAAAGTTTACAGTTTAATGATGGGTGGAACGAGTGATCAGCTATTAATAAATATCGGATGGGATATAATAAGCAACAGAAAACAAGTACAAGAGAAGACGTATGAAATAGCGTGTAAGATGGAGAAATTCTGAGATATAAAAAGGGGAAACAAAAACATCCCCAATTTAGAGGGAGTCCTCTAATTTCAAACTCCTAAGCCACTAACATATTTCAGTCAGGACCACTTGAGTCAAAATAAAGACAATTATTTGACATATTTAAATTTTTAATTTGCAAGCTTATAAAATTTACATTTGGCGGTATGGCTCTGTTCTGAATTCCCCATCCTTTTCATGAGCTCCATGAAAGCTAGTCAGGGAACAGCAGCAGCTTCGTGGGGGGACAATCTCCCATTTAACTGGGAAAGCAGCAAGACAAAATCCCCCATTTAGAACAGAGCCTGCATCAGTGACAACAGAATGACACTGATTAAGTTAACACAAAGTTTCAAGGAGGAGCTAGGGGAGGAGGTGGGTTGCAGCAATGCAGAGGAAACAGCCAAGCAGACAGACTGAAAAAAGCATTTAAATAGGGCGCTTAGGAATCAGATTAGCTGATGGGCAGGGTTAGAAAATTGACATCAGCTGATACCCGAGCTTGACTATGTGGCCTGCCTGAACTGACACTGAACACTATATTTTTGCATAAAAATAATTTCACAAAGTTTTTAATCATGTTATGCTTCTTGATAAGGATCCTTGTTAATGATTACATGCAAATGTAAATTCACCTAAGGAGCATTTCAAACGTATACCTGATCACTCAACCACCAACATACAGTTTAATTATGTTATACACACCTATATACATTACACAAGAGGTAATGCATCAGCTCACCAAGACACATTTGACAATCATGAGCTCAGTTATATATTACACATGATGCAGCAACTGGATTTCAATCTGGCTGACATGACATTTGACAAAAAGTGAAATGCATGCTTTTAAAAGTGGTATCCTGTTATCTGGAAAGTCAAAACCCATCTTATTGAAGATAATTCTTGCTAGGTTGGCTGTGAGAAACTGACGAATCTGTACAGAATCCAATAGTGTATAAAGTATGATCCCATGCTTACCTGAGCACCAGGGTTGCCTTGCTGTCCTGGTGGGCCAGGCTCCCCTTGAGGCCCCTGAGGGTAAACAGAGTAAATGTATAATTAAAAAAAGATCACTACTAATATTGAGAGACAAAAAGTGTGCTGAAGGGAAACATCTAAATTGCCTTTACATATTAGTTTGATCTCTCTCTCTCTCTCTCTCTCTCTCTTCTCTCTCTATGCTTATATGTCTGATTACTATCAGACATATAAACATAGAGAGAGAGAGAGAGAGAGAGAAAGAGAGAGATCAAACTAATCATCCATGCCAAAATTAAACAGCTATAACTCTAAAGAGAAAGTGAATACTGTAGATTCCTAAATAAACAGCATGATGCTACAACTAGTGCCTATGTTTATGAGAGGCACACTCACAATGTTTCCTTTCGGACCAGGATGACCATCCATTCCTGTCACACCCTGTAGACAAACAGTTAATTCACATTATAAGAACTTATAATCAGATCAACACTCATGATTCATTCATTTATTTATTCATTCATTCATTCATTCATTCATGTAGTTGTAGTTGTAGTTGTAATTATAATACTATATACTCTTTGAAAATAGATGTGAGACTTACAGGAGGTCCGGGAGATCCTTGAGGTCCTTTGGGTCCTAACAAACCACGAGGACCCTGAAATAAACATTTTGATAATTACTAACGGTGTACAATAAACTGACCTCTGTGTTCAAAAGAATAAAACTATATAACAAAATAATGATTTCCTCTGTCTTTCCAGCAAGTTTGACAGGTTCATGATGAACATCAAACATAACTTTTTCTCAAAATATGTTTGTATGCTTGTTTGTTTTAAACCAAATGTCAATGAAGTAAATCAGGGTTATACATGGCATTATTCACCTAGGGCAACACATAAGTCAATACAGTACAACTCTGTCTGTGTATGTGTGTATGATAGAGAGAAAGCAAGAGAGAGAGAGAGAAAGTGAGAGAGAGAGGGAGAGAGAGAGAGAAAGAGAGAGAGAGAGAGAGAGAGAGAGAGAGAGAGAGAGAATTACAACCCATACACTGTGATTGGAGCATCCCCTGCTGGCTATTACATAGAATTATAAATTACTGTTTTATGGATGTGTAATTCATCTCATATTAATGTTGTAATTATAAAGGCTGTGTGGAAGCAGGGCCCTGGGTTAGTGATGGTTTGTAAAAGGAGGACAAAGCTCAAAACGATAAGTGTTCAGCGAGAAATTTTTCTAATGAATGCTCTGTGTTTCAGTAAATGGTGATGAAGAGGTGAGAGACAAGCCTTTGTTTTGGGTTTGATGTTTTGAGTGGTCACAAGTCTGTATGCATTTCCTAATTTACTATAGAATTACGCAATGTATTAGAAACGTGTTACAGTGTTGTGCTCATCCAGAGACTTTCATTCACAATATGCTTTTGCTGAAGATCATTAGAGCTGTCAGACTTTACTGCTCTCCAATGGTATGATTTAGAATTGTATAATCCCTTATCACCCAAAGGAAGTTGACTGTTTGTGGTACAATATTACTATAGATTTGCAATTGTGGTTTGAAACAAAAAGAACAAGGATAGAAGAATCTCTGCTTTGTTTAACTGGCAGTAAAGACATTACCTAATAGATAAATGTTTAGCATGTGTGCTAAATTTAGTTTAGGACAAGATATCAACCCATCACAGGGCATAATCACACACACTTACACATCCATCCACACACTAAGGACAATTTAGAAATGCCAACCACTGGGACTGGGAAAATGTGAAAACAGTGGCTTAGTTAAGCGCTGGTTTTTGATTGGAAAGTGAGGAAAAGAGTTTAAAAGATCACACACCTCTACTTAATTATAGTAATGAGTATTCTCTGTTGCAGAGAGCTGTGGCAGAGATAAATGTGGGAGAGATGAGAGACTGAGAGAGTGTGTGTGAATGGGTGTGCAGTTAAAATATAGTAGATAGTAAAGTTTACTAAGCCTGCCTCCAACTTCAGAACTTTCTACACTGGATGTCAAAAGCTGGGAGAGATATCTTGTCATGATTCCTCACTACTGGGCAAACTAGACAAACCCTGGTTGGCATTTTCAAGACCCAATACCAAGTGCTCCTGAAGTTGATGTAGCTGAAGCAACAACTCCAGGCTCTGTTTTAAGTACAAGCAGAAGACCTGCACCCCAGAACAGCACAGTAATCGCCTCCACTTCCTGACATTTAGCAATGTCTGCTGCCATTTGCATTCATTCCAACAGCTGGTGTAACCCATACCCGTTCAGGTTATACTAATTTGTGACTCTTCCTTGTGATTTGTTGGGAGCCCCAGGAATGTGAGTGACTAGTGGACAGAATCCTCTGCCCACACGCTGTATACAGCAATGCCTGTTTTGACAATATTACAGTATTATTTACAGACTAATGTGACTAACATTGACGCTTCCGCTCCCTGAAAGCAAACACAGAGAGGATGAGGAGAAGCTTCTTCCTGCAGGCCATTCGGATGTTAAACCAGGAGACACCCAGGATCTAGCACTGGACCTCTCTCTCCATCCCCACTGTTCTATGCACCCCCCCTTTTTTGCACTGACACTTTAATTCTGGACTGTCACTGTCACTTTAACTCTGGACTTGCACAGCACGGTGCCACTTTATACACTATATACACTATTTACACACCATACTGCACCTGGACATTCTAAGGACACTTTAACTCTGGACATGCATAGCACAGTGCAACTTTATACACTATTTGCACACCATACTGCACCTGGACACTTTAAGGACAATCTTTAAAACCGTACACATTTATGTTATATGTATATTTCTGCATATGTATATACATTATTTCTCCATCTATATTTTCATATTTTATATAGTTTTCTTACATAGTTTCTACTTTTTTATTATTCTATTGTTATTTTATTTTTTTGCTTTTTTTTAATACTTTTTATTCTTATACCGGACAGTTGCATAAAGCATTTCACTGCATGTCGTACCCTGTACTGTATGTATGTGTATGTGACAAATAAAAAATTTGATTTGATTTGATATGACTAGCAGTGGCACATGCCGCATCTGAGGGTGCACTGAGATGGGTGGGACTCTCAGCAAACCCAAAGCAGTGTGCAAATCAGCTGGTGAAAATATGGTATCTGGGCTGTTCTTAAATTGATAAAACCACAGTAATTGCGGCCTGCCCGAGACCTAAGACCAAAAGGGGGTTAAGAGGGTTCCTAGGGCTGGCTGGCTATTATTGTAGGTTTGTGCCTAACTATTCTGTGTTACCAGCCCTGTTGGGAGTGTTGTGCCATTTGTTTAGATTCCCACAATCATAATAAATGGGGTACAGTAGAGAGTAATATTTAAGTTTCTTTCCCTTACTCTTTGTGTGTCTCGGTTTGTGTGTTCAATTCAATTCAAGTTTATTTGTATAGCGCTTTTTATAATGGACATTGTCTCAAAGCAGCTTTACAGAACATAAACATAGAACAGAAGATAAACATA
This sequence comes from Tachysurus vachellii, assembly GCF_030014155.1. Taxonomy (NCBI): domain Eukaryota; kingdom Metazoa; phylum Chordata; class Actinopteri; order Siluriformes; family Bagridae; genus Tachysurus; species Tachysurus vachellii. Next base: position 8,934,723 of record NC_083476.1, on the reverse strand, counting down.
AGGGGTAGTATAAAGAATTAATATAATAAAAATTCAAAATATATATAGTTCACAGTGTGTATGTATGTATGTATGTATGTATGTATGTATGTATATGTATTTATCCCCAATGAGCAAGTCTGACAGTCTGACTTGTGTGTGTGTGTGTCTGTGTTTATTTGTACGTATTTGGATTGGAACTCACTGATTCGCCAGGCAGACCTCTAGGTCCAACCTCACCATCATCCCCCTGGCAAATAAAAAAATTACATACATTGTATGAAAATTACAGCAGTGAGAGATACATGGGTGGAAGTAGAAAAGAAGTAGTTGAGGGCAGATGAGGACTCACTCTTTCTCCATCCTCTCCTGGGGGTCCAGGGGGTCCTTGAGGTCCTGTTTCACCCTAAATTACAAACACAGAAACACTTATCCATAAAATTCAGTTTGATAAAACATGATGAGTGTTAAATTATTTATAAATATTTTACAAAATGTAACAAAAAAAGTAAATAATAATAATAATACTAATAATAAAGGCTTGCCACTTACCCTATGCCCCTTTTCTCCAGGTAATCCAGCTAGGCCATCAAAACCTCTGTCTCCCTACATAACACAAAACATATTAAACCGGTGAATTTACAGATGTGTTTGCAAGATGTGTGTTTGCAAGCTGTACACATTATATTTAGTGTGTGTGAGAGAAAGGATGAGAGGCATTGTGTTTGTGTGAATGTAATATACATAATAATATAAATTTAATAATAATATAAATATGTAATGGTATGTGTTTACCTTTGGTCCAGTTTGTCCAGGCATGCCTCTAGCTCCATCTGCTCCAGGACGACCCTGAAAACACATTCAACACATTCACATACATAACACACACACACACACACACACACACACACACACACACACAAGCTGTGGGTGGGTGTTACTCCATAATTACATTAAAATTTGCTAAATTTAAGCAATGAAGACAATTAATATACATTTATTAATGTTAACCAGAACACATGCTTGTTTATCACTGGTGAACTACGAAAACACACTCATATATCAAAAGAAAACACATATAACCCCACACGATGTCCAGCACATACTTCATTAACTAAATAATTACATCAATCTAAATGTTCCAAAATGCACATTAATCAACATTCATTTAACCCAGATATTCCCTATATTGTCTGGGACATTATTTCATGTGTGAGAAATATTAGTGTTTGTGTGTGGGGGATATTAGTGACTGTGTGGGGGATTTTAGTGTTTGTGTGTGAGGGATATTACTGTTTGTGTGAGGGATTTTAGTGTTTGTGTGTGGTGGATATTTGTGACTATGTGAGGGATTTTAGTGTTTGTGTGAGGGATTTTAGTGTTTGTGTGAGGGATATTTGTGTTTGTGTGTGAGGGATATTGTGTTTGTGTGTGAGGGATATTAGTGTTTGTGTGAGGGATATTAGTGATTGTATGAGGGATTTTAGTGATTGTATGACGGATTTTAGTGTTTGTGTGTGAGGGATATTACTGTTTGTGTGAGGGATTTTAGTGTTTGTGTGAGGGATATTAGTGTTTGTGTGTGAGAGATATTAGAGGTTGTGTGTGAGGGATATTAGTGTTTGTGTGAGGGATATTGTGTTTGTGTGTGAGGGATATTGGAGATAGTGTGTGAGGGATATTAGTGATTATAGGTGAGGGATATTAGTGTTTGTGTGTGAGAGATTTTTAGTGTTTGTGTGTGAGGAATATTACTGTTTGTGTGAGGGATTTTAGTGTTTGTGTGTGGGGGATATTAGTGACTATGTGAGAGATTTTAGTGTTTGTGTGGGAAATTAGTGTTTGTGTGAGGGATATTAGTGTTTGTGTGTGGGATATTGTGTTTGTGTGTGAGGGATATTAGCGATAGTGTGTGAGGGATATTAATGTTTGCCTGTGAGGGATATTAGTGATTATAGGTGAGGGATATTAGTGTTTGTGTGTGAGAGATTTTTAGTGTTTGTGTGTGAGGGATATTAGTGTTTGAGCATGAAAGATAGTAGCGTTTGTATAAAACGGGTATTAGTGTTTGTGTGTGAGGGGTATTAGTGTTTGTGTATGAGGGATATTAGTGATTGTGTTAGGGATATTAGTGATTGTCTGTGAGGGATATTAATGAATATGTGTGAGGGATACACATGATGTGTCAAGGATACTTAAAATTGTACAAGTGATATTAGCAATTATGTGAGGAATATTATAGGTTATTAGTGTTTTTGTGAGGAATAGTAATGTTTTTGTAAGATATTAGTGACTGTTTGAGGGCATAACTGGATAATATTTTGCATCTAGACAATATTTATGACTATCAAAAATATACTGCTATATTACCAAAATAATATTCTGCAAAAATGATTTTAAAAATTAAACACACTTACTCTTCTACCAGGCTTTCCAGGAGGGCCAATGGAACCCATAGGACCACGAGGACCCTGTATACACACACATTCTAGGTTTTAGAATTACAAAGTACACCAGAAATTGTGGTGTTGAGTAATTATGGGCAGAGTAATTTCTCAGACCTGAAGTCCCTGCTCTCCAGATTCACCTTTAATTCCAATCACACCAGGAGAACCCTAAGAAATTTCAATGAAATAGAATATAAGGCAATGCAATAGAACTGTGACTAAACAATAAAAAACAGAGACAGAGAAAAAGACAGAGAAAAAAAAAAGAAACAGAAATCAACCATACCATAGGTCCTGGACGACCAGTCAAACCCATTGGACCAGGTGGACCTCTCATTGCCAGCTATATGGAATGCAGACAAAAACATGCTTAGGTTGTGCAAGTATGTGTAAACTGAAATAAAGCTGGTATTCCAAATCATGAGAACTCCTGTGATAGTTCTGGCAAATATCTCTGCACATATGGACTATTCCTTAGTGAAGTACAAAATGTTCTAGCATCTAGCCTTTCTTGGAATTTGCTGATTATGTATCTGATTGAAGTGTGTGTGAATACCCTGGCCTGCTGCATGATGGCCTGCATCTGAGCCTCTTGGGCAGAAACCGCAGGTCCTTTATGTCCAGCATCTCCTCCTGTGCTCATCCGAAACTACAGAGTGTGGTAGAGAGAGAAAGAGAACAAGAGAGAGTATCAATTATTTATTAGTGATATTTTTATTAGAAACGTAACTGCACTGCATGAAGAGTGAACGTCAGAGTGTAAGTGCTGCCACCTGGTGGCTGAACAGAGTCACTACACGTATAAAACAGTGCAGTATTAAACTCCAGGGCTACCAGCTTATATAGAGATTTTTATTTTCCCTTTTCCAGCATCAAGTTGCACCCATGGTGGCCTTACAAATCAGAATGCTAATGCTAATGCTAAAAGTGGCATTTTTACTATTTTCTGGCTTGCTGTATTACCATTGGAGAAAATGAAAAGATTTTTTAAAAAGGTTATACAATGTTGACAAACCTTTGTTAAAAGGGCTTAGTAATGTAACAAGAAAAAATAGAATCAATTAGAATTAGGGTCAATTAGAATAATTTTACTGATGCCAGCTGTACCTTTGAACATGAATGTGATTGCTTTATTCTGAACACGGCTAATTATCATTCAGCTGTCATCAGAGAAATTATTCTGATTAACTAGAGATCAGATGTTTTTGTAAAAAGATATATATTTAATAATTTCTGGTTTCATCCGACATCAAACTCCATGGTCCGCATGCATGATATGTCTCACCTGTTGAACGGTAGCAATCAGGAAAGGGGTAAATAACATTTTTAATGAACTTTACATGTACCATGGAACACTGACAAGGCATCATTAACAAACACAGAAAATAATGCAGCACAGTGACATCACCAAGAACAGGATGTCCCTCTAAAATTAATAAAAGGACAAGACCAAAAAATATCAGGGGTGGGGGAGTGGGGGCTGCCAAGATACCTAGGGCAACATTAGGTAACTGCAGGAATATCTGATAAGTAGTAATTGCTCACTGCATGCGACAATAGTCTCTCATATTCTTCACAAATCTGGACTACAAGGTAGGATGGCTAGCCAAAAGTGCTTTCTCACAAAAAATACCCAAGCTCACCTAAATCACTCTAAGCTGCGTGGAAAAATGTGTTATTGTCTAAATAAGACCAATTCCAAACAGTATAATAATATATAATACAATAAATCTCTAGATCCAAAAGGTATGTTTGCTGCAAAGAAAAGTCAAGAAAGCTATACCCATGATGAAACATGGTGGTGCAGCATGCTTTAGGGTTGCTTTTCTTTTGTCAGAACTAGGACTTTTATCAAGGTGAATGGAATCAATAACAGCTAAAAAAACCAGTTGATTTTAATGCAAAACCCTTTAAGGTTGCAGCATGATAATGACCAAAAAGATACATCCAAATCAACTAATGTATGACAAAAGAAGATAAAGGTTTTTGAATGAGCTAACCAGAGCCCAGACCTGAATCCAACTAGCAATCTGTAAACTGTTCTGGGGTGAATTATGTCTATATTACTGTGTCTATAAGTCTAGGTACTTACTGACAAGCTAGTCAGTAAATTCCATTTTAACAGGGGTGTGTAAACTTTTTTCATCCACAGTAGTAGAGAAGAGATTAAACTAAAGAAAGGAGAAAAATAACATAGAGGTGAGATTTAAAATAAATTATCAGAATGGAAATCTTGTTATATCACTGTTTACAAAAGTAAAATTTAACACCAAAAATAACAACTTATTTATTATTTTACGCTGCCAGAGAATTAATAACTTTCAATGGTCCAATACTCTGAACTACCAACACTGCTAATTCCTGAACTCATTTCCCAGAGATGGAATCCTGACTCGAGTGAGATTATAACTGTTGTAGTGTTGTTTTAGTGTTGTAGGAACATGGGATAAGTCTTGATAGACATGACACCACTGGGTTGAGCTAGCTGATTAAAGATGATTATTTATCATGTTTGTGGATTTCCTCTAGATTAAAATGCCATAAAACCTAACAATAATAATAATGATCATCATCATCATCATCATCATCATCATCATCATCATAATTATCATCAGCTGAGTTGGTAGGAAAGCAGACACACACCTCCACACAGCTGTTCAAACTGAATCTATGCTGAGCATCAAGCATTCATTTAAATTTTTATTTAGTTTATTATAAAATGGCCTAACATGCAGAAGTGGTAGCACAAGTAAGGCTCTGGGTTGTTGATTGGAAAGTGTGTGTTTAAGCCCCAGCACCACCACCCCTCTCTGCTCCAGGGGTGCTGATTTATAACCGCCCCTGTGCTCTGACCTCAGCCTCCAAAGATGAAATATGTGCAGGAAAGAATAATGTAATGTAATCTGTGGCAAGAATAAAGGCTTCTTCATATTATTTGATTTTGCTAGATATGTTAGGCTATCCTTTGAGACTGTTTAAAAAACCAGGAAGTGATTCTGACAAAACAAATTTAATTTCATTAAGTATTCCTAGTTTGATGTTAAAGCTGAATCTGGCACTGATTATGGGATAACCTCATAATCGCAAATTTTCTAATCTAATTATAACCATGACCACTGCTTGGTATGACAGCAACCAATTAGAAAGGGTGAAAACAAAGACAGCTGAATGCATCTTTTTAATATGCTACCCATGTGACATTAGGAGGAAAAACATGGAGGGATTGCCCATTCCAGGTTCGTGAGATCACAAACTTCGATGATTGGCTTGTGTCTTTGCGACTGATTGAGCGAGAGAGTGTATGCCACCCTTCTGACATGAGAGCATGGCCAGTTTTGCTCTATATGTCTCCCAGCCATAGATGACTGTGGAATTGAGCATATGAATTCCAGACACCAAAGCAAATACTTTTCTGTTACACCACTCAGGAGCTGCTCCTGCATTCTTTAGTACAAAAAGCTGACATGCCAGGCCTTTATCCAGCTGGCATTCCTCAGAGTCAAGCTGTCTCTTACATATACACACACTCACAAAATAATATACACACACTTTTTGGAAGAAACCTGTCCAAACCTGTCAAACTACAAGACTGTGATTGTATTTTACATACAGGCAACATCAGGACGGTCCCTGGGGGTCCTGGCAGTCCATCAGCTCCTGGAAGACCAGGGCGACCAGGAGGACCCTAAATTGAGGAAAAGATTGTGGGTCATAGTAAGACACAAATTATTTTTTTTTGAGCTTACAAAAGGTATTAAAAATTTTAATTTCAGAACCCTATGTCAATTGGTAGCTATTAAAACTATTACAGAAACATATAACAGGCTTCACAATAAGAGTAAAATTGGTAATAATATAATGGTAATAATAGATATTTTTATCCATATATAAAATATACTGCTGCCGATACTCACCCTCTCTCCAGGCTCTCCGGCAGAGCCTGGGGATCCAGATGTTCCTGGAGGACCAGGTAAACCCTGCAAAAATATTGGAGCAATGTCATAAATACATAAACACACACACCTACACACACATACTGTACACAAACACCCCTACACACACAAACACATGGGTCTAGTCACGTGAAGATTAAGCTGGATTTGACTTTCTTTCTCTTTTTCCAGTCAACTCAGGATTCAACTCAACGCACTATTTTGTGTGTGCATACTTTAAGAATTTACAAAGACAAACAGAATGCTGCATTTGTAAATTCTCAAAGCATGTGTGAATAATGGGAGCAGAATTGTGATTTATTTTAGCAAGCATGCTGATTTACACTAAATACACACAAAAGTGAACTCGCAAACACAATCACAAATACACACACAATTTACAAATTCAGACAGACTTACAGTTGGCCCCTCAGGACCAGGGGGGCCCTCCACCAACATTCCCTGTGGTGGGAGAGAGAGAGGGATAGAGAGAGAGTGAGAGAGAGACATCAGCACTTTGTAATATAACTGTTATGCTTCTATTGACACTATTGTTTTTTGGCTTAAATATGTCACAAAAGTGCAGGAGGCAATTGAAAAAAAAGGGTTTAGAGTAATAATACACAAAAATATCATATACTCAACTATGTTTTTTGACACATATGTGCATGTGCCAACAATTATGGATTAAATGATTCCTTCAGATTCCTTCAGGGTTTAGGCTTTTCAGTCAGTATAAAACCTCAGAGGCAGGGCAACCAAGTGGAGAATGGTGCATGGAAAGTTAGTCATCTGGATCTGGATTCTAATGCTTTGTGGAACAATGAATAGGTCTAAGAGTGGTCTGTGAGCCAAAAGTCGGGACATGACACTGGGCAAAAGAGGAAATGGCTTTTGTGTGTGAGGGTGTGTCAACATTTGGACACTGTTAAACACATCAAATAGCACTCTGAATTATCATATGCCTGACCAGCAAGTTATAAATGGCTGTGTATGTGTGGATGAAAAGAATGCCTGTATTATTAGTGCTGCTATGATAGAAAAGCATTTAATAACAGCCAGAATGTATGTATGGGATAAACACACAAAGTGACATTTGTTTGATTAGCGACAGCTGTTGAGCATCACCAGACACACGGGGAGCCTAACAAACACAGCAAAATAAACAGAGGTGATGGAGCTGGAGTTAAAAGAGAGATAAAATGGGAAACAAAAGCTCTTAAGAGTCCAAAGAAGGACAGGATAGATTTCCACTGTATGTAATTAATTAGAGTCTGGACTGTTTTATATTCTAGCAAACCAGCAGGACTGAACTAACTATAACCACATTTCCTTGATTGAAGTCCACATGGTGTGAATCAAAATCTTTAGGAATTATTTCCTTGTTAATTTTGCATGCATTTTTCACCCTCCATGTGACCAAAGAGAGAAAAAAACATCTGTAACTTTTCAAATTCTGAATTTAACTAAATGACTTAACACTCAAACAAATAATGCTGAGTATACACTAAAAGGCTTATGTCCTGTGTCAAATGGAGTATGTAAGTGCTGTCCTAATAAAATATGATCTACCCAAAATTTGCCTACTTTGACCAATCTTGCTACCTATAGACAGGCAACAAATTAAAAGAACTGACAGCTTCAATCTCTGAGGTTTATTGAGTTACTTAGAATGGTTACTGAGAGCTTTAATACCACTTTCACAGTTAGTATCAGTAACCATAGAATTGAGGCATAGTTACAGATGTTTCAGACATGAATATACTGTAGGGCATATTCAGCTGGATTAATTTTCTTCTTTTTCTGTTTGTCTCTGAGTTGTGTCTATGGTTGAAAATATACAGCTGTATTGATGTTTATTCTCCTCAGATGCACATCCTCAAGTGCACTCAGCCATATTTATGGGGGCATGTGTCAGATGGCAGGCATCCACACATCATCCAAACATCAATAAACTTACTGGTTCAATGATGGCTGGCTCTCCTTTCTGCCCCTTCTCTCCCCTGGATCCTTCAACCTGCAGGCACAAAAGCATGTGAAAACTACACACATACCCCTGAGCACAATTGTTTTTTATTGAGTTTCAAGAATACAGTGTTTTTTTAAACTTCAGCAGTTTATAAAAATTACAATAGTAAGCAGCATTATATTGACTAAACAAAAGTAATTATAAAGTTTATACTATGTCAGTGTTTTGATTTTAAATGCATTAAATCAATTGTTAAAAATTGAACTGATCAAATAAAATTTTTGTTCAAACTGTTCAGTAGTCTTCATGTGCACACCTAATTCAGAATAGAGCGATTGAAGAAGTATCCATCTAATAATCTACTAAATATAAACTTTTGAAGTACCACTGCATTCAAACGTTTGTGTACATTCTGTGTTTTAACTACCTTGGCAGTATTCACAAGCTGTTTTTGATTATGTTGTTATGTTGTTATGTAGTTTGGATTGCATTAAAATTCATTCTAATAAATTTCAAATCGAAATCTTTGCATGTAAATATTGGTGATGGATTTTAGGGTTTACACTCAGCATTCTAAGCTGTGCTTGATTGTGATTCTTGATGGTTATGACATGTGCTCTCAGTGCTACCTGGTAATTGTCGGTCTCGGCAGGTAAGACTTTGTCGTCGACTTCAGTATAGTAATCTTTGTAGTCACTGTAAATCTGGTCCAGTTCAGAATCAGGGAGATCTGTGATGGACTCCTCCTTAAAAGTATCCAAGTCACTCTTGCCAATTAATGTCTGGTCTGTTCCCGCCCCAGCACCGGCCCCGGCACTGGCAGATCCACCACCAACTACAGCAGAACCACTAACAGAGACTGAACCACCTCCACCAGAAACAGAGCCACCCCCAACTGAGACTGATCCACCCCCAACAGAAACAGATCCACCCCCGACAGATACAGTACTGCTGCTGCCTGCTCCTCCAGCAGTGTCCTCGCCCTCAACAAAACCATCAGTGTACTCCCCTCCATAGCTCACACCGTAGCCATAGTTATCATAATTATCCACCTACAAACACAAACATACAAACAGTTACAGAAAGATTACAAATCTGTTCTATTTTTTAAGGAATTTCCAGATGCAACTAACTACAAACTAAATACTAAAAGTTCGGTCGGAAGAGTTATTAGTTATGTGACCAACCACAAATAATTTTATTTTTCATTATGTAATTTGGACACTAGGGAGTCCATGTGAACTAAAATTAAATCCAGACCAAAGCAGATCTTCATTCAAAAACAATATCCATTTTATATTCCATGAACTTACTGAGCTAGAGCTGGAGCTAGAACTGGTAGCAGATCCTGTACTAGTGGAAACAGATCCAGATCCTGTAAGAGAGGTGGAAACCGAGCCGGATCCTGTGCTGGAACTAGAACCAGAGCTGGATCCTGAACTGGTGCTAGAACCCGAGATAATTCTAACGCTTGAACCAGAGCCACCAGTACTGGAAGTGTGGATGTGTCCTTCTTCTCTTCTTTCTCCTACTGAAGTGATAATGTGTTTCTCTATATCTTCACCCATCCCCAGATCCACTCTACTGCTCAGGTGTAGATCATCTCCAGTACCTGTGCCTGTGCTTGTAACTGTTATCGAGCCATCAGGAGAGGCAGTCGATTCATCATCGTATGAACCATACACAAAATCCTCATAGTCGTATGACTCGCTGGGGGTTCCCGTGGTAGAGGTACCACTTGAGGAACTACTAGAAGAACTGCTAGTAGAGCCACCAGAATGTCCTTCTCCACCAACTACTGTGGTCACAGTTCTCTGTTTCAAAATAAAGACAACTTAACAATACACACTCAGAGGACAATTTATCCTGCCATATCAACACTTATAAAGACACATTTAATTCACTGTGATGCTCTAAAGCCTTTATTACAAGTAAATAAAAAACCCTTACTGGTAACATATTTGATCCTATATTTGTAACACCCACATCACATAATTGTTAAATATTTTAATTATTAATTCTGTTGTTTACACTGATTGCCATATACCAATTCTTCATGTTTTATGAAATGAAGTAATTATCAGATTCCTGTAGCAAAGCATAAAAATAGTCTTAAATGTGTACCTTTGGGTTGGTTGTGTCACTAGGTCCTAAGTCTGAGGCCCTGCCAGTGGTTAATGATGAGTCCTCGTACTTCTCTTCATCCAAGTCATAGAATGGGTACTCATAGTAGTAGGGGTCATCTTCTGTGTTCTACAACAGCAAAGTGTACTAATTAAATTTTATATTGTGCTTACTAATTAGAGCTTCAAACATTTGTGTCTTTCCATTAAATATCCAATCATCTTGTGAACCATAATTTAATGAAAACATTACAAAAACAGCTAGTCTGTTTATGTGTAACTATGTGTAATACTTCATTAATTTTTTAATCAATTCATTTATTTGTAGAAAATTTAGAAAACTAAAATTGTTTTCCACACTATTGTGCATAGCTTTACAATTAATTAAAACCATCATTTTATAATTTATATATTATTATTTTTGATAAGGAATTACATTTTCATGGTGATATACAGTCCTCACTTCTTACTTTTTTTTTTTTTTTTAAAGTTCTCACTTTTAGAATGTTTATTTAGAATAAGTGGAGTTGTAGATATGTGTTATCAGTCAACTAATCTGATTTATTTAGTCCAATTGATATTCGATAGTGTAATGTGCCTGTAATATGTTAAATCTATTGCTTTAATATTGCTTTCAATTATTAGTGACAATATGGTAAATCAATACAATATGAACATAATGGATTAAACTGCTGTATGACTTGGATGATGCTATTTATTATTGCTGTATTCCATTTAATAATTATTATTTATCCAAAAATGTGTTGCACAATTTTGTCCCCGTGAAGAACAGAATTTGTCTGTTTTAGTGAATGCATTTGTGTAGAAAGTGTAAAAAGATTCTATGAAGTGTAGTCTATTTCACATAATTAATACATTTATGAACTAAACAAGACTGTTCTGTCTTTATTATTTCATGCCAGCTATTAGAGAGAGGTGACAAATTATATGAAAAAAAAAGAAAAAAAAAGTGTTTTAGGTCATAAAGAACCAACAAAACAGATTTAGTGTTCCTTGTTATAGCTTCTACATTCACTGGAACTGTAATGGTGGGATGAAAAACATGTTTTAATTAGTTTTAGAAATAGAAAAGTCTATTTCAAGTTTGAAATGTGTAAACATGTCTAATGTTTGGTTTATAATAATCTTATAATAAGAAATACTAAATACTAACTAAATCCAAGATAGTTGCAATTTTGTCCCTGTAGGACACCCCGTAATGTGTCAAAGGACCCAAAACATGCCAGCAAAATGTCCATGACACCAAAATAGAGACAGATATCTTCTTCTTTTGTTGCCCATCTGTAGTTTCAAATACAGTTGAAATGAAATCTATTATTTAAACACATTTGTAACTGTACTAGTTAGAGAAATGTATATTAGGCTTTGTAATTGAACATGTTTGTTAAATAAACACTGACATAAAATGTCAAGCTCTCTTACTACTCAAAAGGCAAAGAAGCTACTTAGTATAAAAAAATAATAAAAAATAGTGAGAGAGAGAGACAGACATATATATAATGTAAAGCTTACAATACTATATGAGGACACTGTATTTACAATCTGTATGGAGAGAAACCTTCCAGCTGTCACTGTTTACAAAATGTATAAAGAAAATAGCTTGCTTAGAAAAAGTTGATTAAGAGTGTTTAGAGTGAATACTTGTGTATTTGTTAATGTTTAAATATGTTTAGAAAGATACACATCTGTATTTGTCTGTGTTTAGAGAAAACTGGCTTATTTGTCTTTTTATGGATTATATGGAATTGGATGCTCACAAAGCTCCCAATCTTAGACACACTGTAGAGGAATCTTATTTTAAGGACAATGGACAGATGGACAAATTATATACTTATGTGTTAGAGTAAATTAAGATTTTTATAAAAAATTAGTTGGTCAGGAGTGTGTGGTTTGGAAAGTCTAAAGAAATCTTAAATTCGTGTCCCTATCTACAAACTGTTAGGGATGTTTAGCAAGCCTATGGCAATCATTTTCCTCACAAATTATGGTGTGACTGATGAAAACAAATTATGTTTTATTACTACTTGGGAAAAAGCACTTTTTTGAAAATCTTAGTCTAAATGAAGAAAACACTCACATCTGTGTTGGGGTCCTGGTTTTGTGGCTGTTCCTGGGCAGGAACCTCACAGTCTGGGCTATAATGTTCACAGTAGTCGTATGCAGCCCGATGATCTGCTATAATCATCAGCTGCTGAATATCACCCTGCAAACAAAACAACAAACAAGCAATATTTAGACAAAATGCCCATAAGACAAATTTAGAAGCTCACGGAAACAATCAAAGAACAAATGATACATTAATGACCAGAAACAGAATAATAAATGCATTACATTCTGAATAATAAATGCACAGTAAAACAAACAAACAAATGAACAAACAAGTAATAAATCCCATTCACTTTTGATTGGCATTATTTAATCTAAACTTTAGTGTAAAATGATTATTCTGCAGGAATATGTATGAACAGGAATTACAAGCTAGTCACAGTCACAGTTAGCAACAGTGAATCTATCTTTCTTAACATGAGTTGATAATTGATAAATGCTCAACAATGTTAGCACAATCGAAAGTGAAACGAGAACAGGGAACAGGAAGTAATAATTCCAGTCCAGGACGGTAAGTACAGGAGAGTGATGGATTGAAACAGCAAGTTAAGCACTCATTCCATAAATTTGACATGCAAATATAACTCAATAAATAAATAAATAAATAAAAGCAGATGAGTAATAAATAAATATATAAATACATAAATAACTACATCCTCTGCTAGGAGTTTAAGAGAGAACAGGATACACAAATGCGTGTGCACAATAACAGTGTATCTTTTCTCTCTCTCTCTCTCTCTCTCTCTCTCTCTCTCACACACACACACACACACAAACACACACACAAACTATTACTTCATATTATTTAAAAATGTTACTGAAGGGCCCAGGTATTTTTGATGAATGTTGTGGTAGTGCGTACAGATTTACCATGCATTCTCTGTCACTGCCTCTCTGAAAATGTGCACAAACACAAAAACCCACACAATTTCCTCACAGACACAGCTGGCTTGAGTTCACATCTCTTGATTGTGTGGCTGTTTATTATTCAGTTATAACAGTGTACTGAATCCTGCACACACACACACACACACACACACACACACACACACATTCTGGCATGCTGACATTTGGAAACTCTCCCACATGAAGACATCCCCGCTTAAACACAGTCAGTTAAAACTCAGCTGTGAGGATGAGTGGAGGTACTGACATGTTTTAATATTCCAGCATGAACAGACATGTACACACACATATATATAATCTAATGAAGAAGATTTACAAGGGTCACTGAGAGCAAGAGCACGAGAGAAAGAGAGCGACAGAGAGACAGAGAGAGAGAGGGCAGAAGGCAGGGAGCAGAAGGCTCTCTGGGCTTACCGGAGGTTGGGGTCTGGTGGAAAACCTTCAATACGACCTTGAGTATTACATAAACACAGACAGCTAGTTGGGCGATTTGTTAGCATTTGGACCAAATAATTACTTATGTCTTCATTTGTGTTAATTGCTAAAAATCTCTTTTTCAATTCATACATGAGAAAATAAATCACACCTAATCACACTCTGCTGCTTGAAGATATTCAAGATGTATGGTGCAAAATACTGGCACCTACAAATCGTGGCACCCTTAAAATTGGTTTTAAAATCCATGATTTTTATTTTATATTTACATATTTAATATATATATATATATATATATATATATATATATATATATATATACACACACATATATTTATATATATATTTCAATATATATTTTTATTTGTTATTAGATTTAGAATAATGTATGTGCTAATACTTCATATTAAATTGAGTATATGTGTGTGTGTCTATGTAGCAGCCCAGTGGCATATTGGAGCGTGAAAGAGAGAAACAGATGGACAGAGATGGCTGTCAGCACGTCCGAATCTTTTTGGTCCAGTGTTCTGATGCCCATCACACGTGTAAGCAGTTCATCTTCTGTCCACCAGGGGGCAGAGGAGAACACATAAACTTAAACTGCAGTGAGCCAAAAGGAGAGCAGGTTCCAAAAGGACAGCTCTGTCTCAAACACACACATGCACACAATATATACATGCCGAATGGCTCACAGACCACTGTTAACATCTGGGCATTCTCAAAACCACACTGTGGCTCACTTTACTCAATCTCTCTCTCTCTCTCTCTCTCTCTCTCTCTCTCTCTCTCACACACACACACACACACACACACACACAATCTCAGGAGACCTTAAACTGTCTGCCAAAAGCAACAGGAATGCCCACCACTTCTCTGCACTCTTTGCATCTCACATTTCCGACCCCACAGCAGGGGATTCTGGGTCTTTGGGGATTAGCTCCACTTCCTGCTTGTAGTGTTGACCGGACAGTGGTGCATTATGGGAATGCTGAACTTTGCATTTTTGCCAAGAGCTTACAGAAAATGCAGACAGCTCTGACTATGGGACTTCTGGGTAAATTTCAGACCCACATCTGTAACTAATTATTCTAATTCACTTCTTCTGCAGAAAACAAATCTGTCTTTCAATCAATTCTTTTTTTTCCCTTGAATATGGCAAACTGATGGTGAGTGGCACATTTTTTAACACTGGGATTATTTTCTGTGTGTGATTAGCATATGCTTAATTTCTTTAGTACCCATGTAAACATAAAATCTGGCATGTCACCCAAAATATTACATACTGTATTTAAAGTAAAAAACCGGATACACAGTTAGACCAAATAGCTGTCACACATTTACAGCATTTGCCTGATGCCATCATCCAGAGCAGTTTACATTTATACAACTGAGCAATTGAAGGTTAATAGCCTTGCTCAAGGGCCCAATAGTAGCAACTTAGTGGTCCTCAGTTTCAAACTCACAACTTTCCGAGCAGCAGTCCGATGCGTTAATCACTGAGATACTACTTCCTCCAATAAACTCATCACAATCTTAAGACAAGATGAGAGACCTACGTAAAGTAACAGACTAGCCTCAGATAGAACAATACAGTACATCTAGGCTTGCTGTTGTTGTGAAGCTTACACCTAGCACAAAACTAGCTTAAAAGTTAACTTATCAAAGCTAGTAAAAAAAAAAAAAAAAAAGTTGAGCTAAATAGTTAGCATGATGAATGTACAAAACAGGGCTGTGCTGACTGGCTCAGCAGTAATCCTGTTTACCAAAACGTGTTCCAGTGGAAAGTCTGTCTGTGTGTCGACCATGTGTGGAATCAGCATCCAAGTACAGTAAAGAGACTGCCGATGATGAACAGCAGGAGAAGAAAAAATAAAAGATAGAGTGCAGAATAATGTAGCACACAGTGAGAAGCAGAAGTAGAGAAAAAGAACTAGTGAAAATGAAATTCATTCAAATGAGCTGACATGCCTTTATAGCTTTTCCTGAGTGGAAGAATGAACACACACGCACACACACACACACTCACACACACTAATCTCACAGAATAGCTACTGTAGCACAAATTGACAAAAGAAAATTTGTGTATGGGACTACATTGCTTTAAACTGGTCAAGGCAAGTCAAGGAGATGCAATGTGATGCTCTGGGCAATGTTCTGGTGGGAAAACATTGAGCCCTGACATTTATGTGGTTACTGGTACACATGCAACCTACCTAAACATTGTTGTACATCATGTACACTCCTTCCTGGAAACATGGTTTAAGGAACATGAAAAAGAGTTCAAGATGTTAACTTTGCCTCCATTATCTCTCAATGTTAATCCGATCGAGCAGCTGTGGGATGTACACAATATATATTTCTATAAAGACAACACTCTCACTCCCCAAGCGTTGTCTAGACCTAGTACTTAAAACCACATGTATACACGCACACACACACACACAAACACACACACACACACACACACACACAGAGTGGGGGATGTGAGTTCCATAGAAAACTCCAGATTCCAGATGATGTCATGAAACAAGACTGAAGTTCAAAGCCTAAACATGTCACACTGACCATAACTTTCCATGCAGAACACCTTTAGAGATTTTTCCATTTTATCTCTCCTCCCTTTGCTTCTCTGTCTTTCCTTCCCTACCTATGTCAATCCACCTCTCACTAATAATGTGTTTTTCTCCACCAATTTAAAAGTTACATTCATAATCCAACAGCGTTACTGCATAGATTTAGGAATAAAGCTCATCTTCAGCAATGATATACTGTATGACTCAGTGCTACATCAGTCTGCTCAGGTTCGAGGACTAATTGTTCATGGAAGATTCTGTGGATAAGGAAAAAAGACAGTAGATTCTTTCCATGTCTATGTGTTTCCATATGTGTGTGTGTTGGGCTGGGTGTGGCAGCACAACTTCACAGTGCACCTAGACATCTGAAATCCAATCCTGGATACTGTGATACAGTTTAATCACACGCTGCTCGTCATGCCTCAACCAATAAGAAACCACTGAGCCACTTTTCCATTTAAAACACACACACACACACACACACACACACACACACACACACACACACACACACACACATATATATATATATATATATGTGTACATATATATATGTGTGTGTGTGTGCGTGTGTGTGTGTGTTTTGTTTAAATGTTAATGGTTAATGATAACCTTTGACTTCATTTTGAGCATAGTACGTGCAAAAATTAAACACAAACACATATACACACAGCAATAGACAGTATGTGCCATACATACATAAAGAAAGAAGAAAGAGAGAATATATTATATTCATGTGGGAAATATAATTGGATCCATGTATTAACAAAACTGTAAGACACAATTTCACACGCACACACACACATGCAAACTGCAATCACTCTTCCACAGTGTCAGGTTGTGCAAAGCCAAATGTGTGTGGTACATTTCCACAACTATGAACTAAACACCATGTCAAATGTGTAAACTTTCTAAGAGCATTTGGCAAGTATGTGTGTGTGTGTGTAGATTTTCTCACCTCAAACACTTCTTCATCCAGAATGCGTGTACCGAACACCACAATGCCTTTAGTGTCAATGATTGGGTTTGGGCTTCGTGCCAACTTGCGTGTTGTCTGCTTCTTACAGTCCACAATCAGTGTAACACTCTGCTTATGGACGCTGATCGCCACACGGTGCCACCTACACACACACACGCACACATATAAAAACTTCAGAATAAGAGTAACATTTTAGCATAAATTCAAAGTTGATGGCTAAAAAACACACTGTGTGTTTGTGTGTGTCTTGATGGAAACCATATCTGCCCACAAGAATAGGGAAAGAATATTTGACAATTTTTACATGGGTTCTGGCAGAGTTTGCAGGGGATTTATTGACTGACCATGAGGAAAACTGCTTTTCAAAGAGGTAAATGGTTGTATAGTATATGTGTGTGTACAAACAATGACTAAAAAAATAAATCCAAGCTACTACCAAAGCTTTGTGTGTTTATGTGTGTTTTTATTTCTATCCATAGGTTGTGTTAATGTACTTTATATGTGGTGTAGTGTATATGTCTGTAAGTTAAAGTGTGTGTGTGTGCATGCGGTTTGTGGAAGGCTTCACATACAAGTCGTGAATGTCACTATTCCGAGATTTAGAGCTAAAACCAATGAAAAATTAGCATTTTCATTGTAATGAAACAGTTACTGTATTGAATCATTGTAATATTGAATATTGGACCAAGGAGCACACAGGCTTTACTATATTGTTATATATAATGTTGCTTATTTAGGGTCATAACACATGACATTCATCTTGTAATCTTTTATTTGATACTTGGCAACCTTAGTCAGAAAACAATCACCTCCCAAACATAGTCAAGCACTGTCATGTTCCATGAACTCTATTTACATTGGTTTTTATTTAATTTAATTTGAAAAGGCCAGAATTCATTACTGAATTTCTATGTATGTGAACAATATGAGTTAGTTTTGTTCACCTATTCATCAACTCATCCGGAAGAACTTGGCATAAAGAATAACCTGAGGCTGAAAACAAACAGCTGCTAAAAGTCAGTCCCTTTTTCATGCAATGCATTCTCTTCATTTCTCCAGGCTTTTTCACCAGGTGGAATTTATAAGAGCCTCGTCAGGCCACTGATTAATGCTTGCCTTTGGAGATGTTCTTTAACGTATGACAGATATATAAATATTATTGTAAAAATTATTTATACTGTTTATGGGTATAGAATAAATGATATTACTCAAATTCTGTTTCAGAATGGAACATTTAGTTTGAACAACTGTTCCTTTTATACTCAAAATACACATCAACATAAAACCTTAATTTAAATAAACACAAAATATATTTGAGTGTGACTCAAAATAAACTCATAAAAACACCAATGCCAGAAAAATACTGTTAATCAGAGCAAAAAAGACCACAAACATAACCTTTATGTATAGTATGAAGATGTGTAACAGTGTACATTCGTACTTTCCGTCAGCCAGGTTTACTCCTCTGAAGAGAGGGTAGTCCTCAGGCCCTGGCTTGCCCAGCTGGTCCTCATAGAGGAAGACAGGTGAACGGCCCACCTCGATGCCCAGCTGCTGCATGCCCTGCTCGTTGTAGATGGAGAGCAGGAATGCCTGGCTGCCTTTATTCGGCCGCACAGTTGCCACGATGGAGAAGTCCTCTGGAAAAACTGAAGCTGCAGGCAAGGAAAAACAGTGAGATAAATTGTAAATACCAAGTTATTAATCATTTCCAAAAATAAATGCTACATAAGAGGTATGATTACAATAAATATTGTAATAAATAATAAATTCAAACTTATAATCACTAAAAATGATTGCTGTGGTATATATATTGCTCAGTATTGCTCATATTTGGTGTTTTGCGGTACAAAAAGTTCAGAACTGGACTGATAGTGTGAGTTTGTATGAAGTAACAATAAAAATGAAGAAATAAAGGACAGAGGGGAATGAGAAACTCAAGGTAATACATCTGAATCCAGACAAACACTCAAAAAAAGCCCAAAAAACGTAGGGTGGAATGAAGCAGTCTGACTGTTTGAAGAGAAAACCAGACATGACTGCAGTTTTAGGATTTTCCTCTGTATAAAGCACACACACACACACACACACACACACATACACACACACACACACAAACACACACAGCCAAACAGATGCCGCTAAGACCTCTGGGAAATTTAAGCATGTTAAACAGGAAGATTTTCAGTCCTCACAAAAACACGAAAATGATAGAAAGTTGTACAATCCTTTATTTACAGATGTAGAGCTTACAGTTCCAAAATGATTGGGAGAGAAAATGACACAAGAGAGAGGGAGAGAGACACAGAGACACACACAGAGAGAGAGAGAGAGAGAGAGAGAGAGAGAGAGAGAGAGAGAGAGAGAGAAAGGGGGAGGGTGAAGGAGTTCTAGGTTCATGTGGAGAATCTGGCTTTCTCATTATCCCTCATTCCTCTTCTCCTTCAGTCTCCCAGTTCTCTAAAATCGCACGGGTTGTTCTCGTAACAGAACATGCTTGCATTCTTGTCTTATCTTCAAAATAGTTTTTTTTTTTACTTTGGAGGATGCCTGTATGTATGTATGTATGTATGTGTGTATGTGTGTGTGTGTGTGTGGAGTGTGTGTTTGTGTGTGTGTGTGTGTTTGTGTGTTGTGTATGCATGTACTGAGTCCTGTACTGCGATTGTTATGTGCAGTGCAGCACTGACTCAGAGACATTGGCGGTCAATCTGAGTTTCTGTTGGCTCGATGTATCTTACCAGAATATTATTAGCTTCTCAATCATTTTTCTTTTTTGTCTGTGTGGGAGTAAAGTTCTGTCTGTAACTGTGGTAAAGAGGTACTGTAGCTTAGTGTAATCTGTGATCTGGGTTAGCTAAAAAATTACTTAGTTTGTAAAATTAACCTTCCACAAAACTTCATCATTTGTGCACAAAAGGTAATGTGAAGTTCTTTCTTGTTGTCAATTTAGTGCACAAATAACACCTTGATTTCAGCGCACTCTGATCTAGAACAGTGCTATAACATGCACTGCTAAAGCATAGTACAGTACATGATGCATAAACATTTTTAGTTATAGTTTTAGAAATGATTTCACGTTAAATACTGTATAATTGGAAAGTAAGTCATGGGTATAAATGAAATGATCAATGTTTGTGATGAATTTATTATTATTATTGGAGAAAATCCACAGCACAAAACTGCCTTTAATAAAGCGCTAATTTAGAGTCCCATTACTATCAAGAGTTGTCAATGAATGTCATTAAATAAGGATTTAGAGATTTGATGGACTGAAATTTTTGTTCCTTTTTTTTTTTTACCTATCTTAATTGACAACAATAAATTAACTATTATAAATGTCAGTAAAAGAACCTCCAGTAAAAATATCTTTGACTGTCAGTGTACAAAACTAGTAGAATAAGCATAAAGGTAGCTTTTACCTAAAGCTATTGGTAAGCAAGGGTGTGTTTCTATTTTAAATCTCTGACTGTAGAGCAGTATTTGGACTTCTGCAATAAGACATGTACCGGGAATGATGTGTGCATCTGGACTGTTTATTTTGGGATTATATTGCACTTTTTGCTTCCCATTTGCTTACTTTGAGTTTTGGTCATAAAAGAATGCGGGCAGAATTTGGGTCTATTACAATAAATAGACTAATAAAATTAAAGCAGGGAGAAATGAGAATTCAAGCAAATTTTTTTTAAATGTAATTCTAATGCATTAAAAAGCATCTTAAAGCTCTCTTTTCTAATGGAGGTTAAAAATCTCTTAAGGGGCTAAAGGGAGGATTAACCAGCTGCTAAATCACATCTTCCACAAGCTTCACTTCTGATTGAAAACCTAAACTTTTCCATCACAGTTTGTCCATTTGTTTGGTGTCTAGGTTTTGCTTGAGGCAAGAATTCTGGCAACTTATTCTAGCATTATAGGTTGTGCCCCTGCATGTGTAAGTCTCTGTCGAAAAGAGATAAAGCACGTCTATCTAAAGTAAAAAAAGAGAAAGAATGAAAAAGTGCTAAAATGACCTCAGTTTGTCTGTGGAAAACATTAGTATGTAATCCCATAGTTGAGTGCTGCTGTTGGAACATACACACACACACAGAAACCAGACACTCTAAACTGAGCTGAACAACCTCTCTGTCTCCCCTGTTCTTCTTTTCTCAGCCTCTCTGCCATTTTCAGCTCACTCATTCTTACCCCTCTTCTTTTTCATTTTTGTTCAGTTTCTCTCTCTCTCTCTCTCTCTCTCTCTCTCTCTCTCTCTCTCTCTCTCCCCTCCCTTCCCCCTCATTGAAATTCTTGGGATTGTCTCAGGTGCATTCTTGCTAAATTGAGAGTCTGGGGCAGTTTTATGGCTCAGTGTTCTATGGCTCAGTGTTCTATTGGTGGGCTATAAGCAATAAAAGGGGCTATAGAATGCATGCACATGCATCACCCTCATGACCTCCATCCTTCTAACACACACATACACACACGCACACACACAAAACCCACATGAAAGACTGAAACCTAAAGTGGGTGGATAAAAAGAGTGTGTGTTTGCCACATCAGCAGAATGTTCTGAAAGTGTGGTTTCTCTCTTCTTTCTCTATCTCAATATGCCAGAAAGTGTGGTTTCTCTCTTCTTTCTCTATCTCAATATGCCAGAAATTGTGGTTTCTCTCTTCTCTCTCTGTCTCAATATGCCAGAACAACTGTATTAAACAAATCTGCTCGTGTTGCTAATTAAAGCACTGGAAAAGTCCACTGCTTTAATTAGCAACACGAGCAGAATCTGCTCGTGTTGCTAGCTAGCAAACAAATCTGCTCATGTTAGCATATTAGCAACACGAGCAGATTTGTTTGCTAGCAGTATGTTTAATAGCTAGTTCTTTTTAGTAATCGGTGTCTCTAATAATTAGCTTAATTTCATCGAATATCAGCTGTTCATCAGTCATTGGCCTCCATAGCATTTTTGGTTTCTCAGACACAAGTGTTTAGAGGTGCTTGAATGTGTGTATGAGTATATGAATTTGAATATGTATGTGTCCACTCACAGGGGTAGAGCTGTTTGGTAGGAGCACTGAGCTGAGCATCTTTGGTTACTCTGTAGGCTACATCAGGCCCTTTCGATGACTTCCTGTGTGTGCAGAAGCCTGTAGTTTTTGTTACGCCGTCAGGCAAACTTGGAAAATCTAAAATCTTCAGAAGGTCAGCTGGATCAACTGCAGAAAGAAACACATAAATATAGAGAGTTTACTCTTTCATGTTCAAGAAAGTCATAATTTACATAAAATTACACATGCATCTCTCTTTTGCTTAAACATGGGTCTAACTCTTAGTTCTCCATCACCAGATTTTCCCACAGAGAGAAAAAAAACAGTAATACAAAAATAGATGCAGCAATGATGGGTCCACAAACCAAAGGTTAGTCAAAAATGTTTTAAATGTAAGTTAGTTTGAATCGCTCTTTCCAGTGAACTTTAACAAAGACTTTGTCAACCTCTATGAAACATGAAAAAAGATTAAGAGGTGTGGCTGAATATGTTTTCAATGTTCTCTGTCTTAAACCTTTTATGAGCTTAGTAGTATGGTGAAAAATTGTTGCTGCAGAATGTGTACACTATGACAATGGTAATGAGAGGAAAGGTTTAGAGCAAGAGAGTTTTAGAGACAATGTTAGTAATTTCTAGAACCTTTAAAAATATAAAACCATGTTTTATCTTCTTTTCTTCTTCTTCTATTTTAAAATGACATGCAGTCTTTGAACATCATACAGTGCACTTACTTTGTAATCCATTCAAAACTATACACCTACACACAAATTTGTGCCTAGACAGCTAGACAGCATCAGAATTTCCTTTGAAAGTTCTCACATTTAAACCTGTCTAATCTGGTAGACAATAAATATTGCTACTGGCAATAATAAGCACAGCAGTGAGAAAATACATTAATGTGATCACATGACAGAAACATTATACTGTACATAACACCTGTATTATTTCAATAGAAATAGAGCTCCAAAGTCAGCTAAAATGCCCCTGCATCTTCTTTCTCGGGCACTGTAGATTGTAGTGTAGCAGGGCTGGTGTCGTTTGAAAGCTACTAAAGAGCTCGTTTAAATTAACCTTAAAATAATGTGTGCCACTTCACAAGTGCAGATGGTTGCACAGACTCTCTGCAAATGGTTGTGCAGACTCTCTGCAACTCTGTATATTTTAACTATATGAGATGTGCAGATTAGGACTTCTGGTGTGCAAACAGTGCAACTGCATTAGTAACATAATTAACTGTATGCTGATTTCCATTATGTGAATTTCCACAATGAACAATATTCAATGCGATGGATCGTGTAATGTTGTATCATTACAGCCTTACTTTTATGTATTTATAAGACAAAATGTAACAAAATGAATAAGAAAAGATAGGGATATAGTGAGTTAGGGACAGAGAGAGTGTGAGACAGACAGTTCTCTGTTGAGACAGAGATTCATTAATTGTCACTAAGTGTTAGAGGTATGTATATTTTGATCTTCAGCACATCGATGTGATGAAAAATATTCACATTTTTTAGAAACGTTTTACTGTAGCTCATCACGCAAAACTGCACATAGGTCTCTCTTCTAAATGCAATTTGTGTGAAGTGCACATTGTAGTAGAAAAGATAATGTGAAGTGGTAATAAATGAAATCTTTCTAAAACAAAAACCCATGTCAAAGCCTGTAAAACATAGCAATAATACAGCAAAAATGCAGTGAGATTTCTAATTACAAATAATTATTATTAAAGATTACAAATTATCTTTGCTGTAAACTGCATTTAATTTTTCTACTGCATCCCCAGTCTGATGGTTAATGGGTTGAATATTTGGACATTAATTCCAAATTCACATTCAATTACAAAGAGCTGGTCATCCCTTTGCTGTGAATAAACAGAGAATTTAAACAGAGAATAAACTCCACTCGTATGGAAAGGTTTTCTTAGATTTTGGAGTGTGGCTATCACTCAAAAGCACTCAAAAGAGTTTTAATGAGATTAGGTACAGAGAAGTTTCTAGACAGTGTTCCAATTCATCCCAAATGTGCTAAGTGGGGTTGAGTTAAAGGCTCAGGTCACTCAATTTCTTACATATCAACCTTGGAAAACCCTTTAGAAAGTATAATAATAACTTGTATTACCATTTCAAAAGTAACCCAATTTTTGCCAATGCCACTGGCAGCACCGTTTACATAGCTCTGAGTAACACTCTGGTATGCTTTTTCATTGTACAGAATTATATACAAACTTGGCTATTGCTAGTTGAACAAAACATTGCAATACATAGCCATGCAAATAGTTTCCCATACAGTATTTAGAATGATTACACTTTAGGCTGATTATTGTGCAAAAAAACAGTGATTGGCCAGTTTCATGTGATGTCACACCTCAGGCAAGGAAGGCCACATAAAAAAATGTTAAAAAAGTTAAAATGCCCCTTACTTCACAACCAACGTATGTAGAGTCACATCATTATAATAATTCCCCAAAAAGGACCCACAAAGTTAAAAATTGAGAAGTTCAATAATGGGACAAAAGGAATTACTGTACTAAGCATGTTCTCAAATTATATGCTGCTGTGTTAAATTAACCCCTTAGTGTACTTAATTCCCTTCCTTAGTGTTTAATTAACTCCCACTGTGTTAAACCATGGATTGTACATGCCTCTATGGATTACGAGTTACATTAACATCAGTCATGTTACTCTGATGGACAGCTGGAACTGTGAGTGAACCAGCACAGTGTTTCAGTGTTTCACTCACTAACTCTGTCGCTTTCACTCTTCCCTGAGGGTTTCAGGTATTCAGACCACACACACTTAATGACTGCTTTGTAACAAGTTTTTTAAGCAATCCGTCTCTGCTCTGATAAACACACACACACACACACACACACACACACTCACTTTTCACCACCAGCTGGCTCTTTATAAACACACACCAAAGCACTTTATGCAGGCCCTTTATGAGATGCTTTTAATTCTACTTGCTTTAATTAATTCTCATTTACATAGAGGTGGTAAGAAAGACAGAAATAAGAGAGAGCAATAAGCAGTGAGAGAGAGAGAGATTTTCCTTTAGTGATTAGTTAATATTAAATAGTGAATAAAAAAATAACCTCCAAATTGCATACCAAAATTACCATTTTTTAAAAATATTTAATTCACATGTAAATTCTCTGAATTATACAGCCAGGTACAGTGTGTGCTATTTATCAGAATAAAACATCACTATCATCACTATCACTATCAACATCACTTTTCATCACATAATCATGTATATATAGATATTTGTACATATAAATATAAATAAATGCAATATAAAAAACTACCTTTTTAGACTCAAACATTTTGTTGGTTAAGGTTCATCTTTTCAATAAACTACAGCTTTTGAGCATCATGATATAATTTTTTTATATCACTCACCTTACCAGGTGAAAATTATCTCAATTATTTTAAGGGTGCTTTGCTTGACTTGAGTCATTTCAATAATAAGTAGAATTAGATATTGGTGGAAATGAGGGCTCTAAATACTCTTAGTGGTCTGTTATGTTGGAAAGTCCCTATAATTGTGAATCTTAGATGACCTACTGTCATTTGTCTAACTGCTACCTTGTCATTTAGTTTAATATATTTCATATATTTAAATCCTGAGAAAGAACAAGGACAAATCCCTCATTTACTGTACATGTGGTTTCAGACACACACACACACGCACACACACACACATAAAGTCAGACAAGCAACCATGAGACGGCTAGGATTATCCAGCACCCACAAGACCACATGCCAACTCCCACAAGGTGACACACATCAGAGCACTTACACACACACACACACACACACACACACACTCATAAAGCCAAAACTTTTCTATTTAAATACATAGCCATATTCAAAATATGTTTTTAATACATATTAAACAAAATGCACAAAATGCATAAATGGACGTGTGAACTCAATGTACATAGTAACTACATACGCATATGGTAATAAAAACATCACACAGAGGTGTTTCCAATGAAAATACACAATAGGTCTCCACTGAAAATTCATAATTATCTTGAGGTCATCAAGTATTAAATAAAGTGGACAGCAATTGGAATGAGCTCAGCTCTCAAAGATCTTATGACTTCACTCTTACTAAATCCAATAAAACCTCCTGCACATGTATAAGATCAGAAACAATCTGTTCCATTTAGCAAGACTTCTTTGGTATGCATCACTCATTTCCATGTAGTTATGAAATAACCAGCCTTTAGGTTTTCAAAGCAGGTTTAATAAAATTATTGTTGTGGTGTCTACATTTCTATCATTTACCAACATGTTTTAATGTATCTGGGTGTATTTTTTTCTCCAAATGTTGGATACAGCAACAGTGATATTTATAAGAACATAACAAGACCTGTCATGGAAAGCTATACTATTGGTATGGCAATCTAACCTGAAGTAATAGAATCAAAAAACATGCAATCACAGCTATGATCAACCTACTGGAACAGTGGATCTGGAGACCATGTCAGGAATGCTGGGGACAGGTATGAATCACAGGTAGCTAAGCACACACAAATTAACATCTAATGTCAGTTTTCTGTAGCCACTACACCTACGGACTTGTTTCTGGGAGGAAATGTTGATAATTGTAATCCGAGCTCAGGATCAAAAAGATCCCGTAACAGTGAGATGGAAACACTACTTGCTGCACCACCAAAAACCCCATATTGTGACTGTTTAACAAATACATTTTTGGTTATGAAACCACAATGTTAATTCTACTTGAAATAGCAAATTAAACTAAGCCTGCATGAGTTGGTTATCAAAAATAACATTATTCTTGAATGACCATGAGTGGAAACTACAGAAACGCAATTGAGATGCCAAACATTTTTTGGCTAAGTAAATTATTTTCTTGATAATTAAAGTGTATGTGAAAAGAGTTGTTTGTAACACACTATGTTTTTATATTCGGAAATAAGTGTATATATGTAAATCATTTGATATATTTTATGTTTTTATCTTTTACAGCTTGCTGTGGTTTAGTAAGATGTATCAGCATGTTCGTACAAAGCCTCCCAGCAAAGACACACACAAAAAAGAGGCTCTAAATGAGTGCTAAACCACAAAGTGCAGCTCAGGTAAAAGGCCTCAGTCTTGACTTATAATGTTGATGTATTTGCACTTGTGGTGTGTTTGTGTGTATGTGTGTGTATATGTGTGTATATGTGTGTGTGTGTGTGTGTGCATTTGTCTGTGTGTGTGTTTGTGTATATTTTGTCCTATTTCTAGTTTCATGATAACCAGGGATATTGGTATTTTGCTTTTTGAAATACAAAATAGAATAAATATTAAAACAGAATTATAGAAAATTAGACTAGTGTCTGTGGAGGTGCTGCATTAGTTTTCTTAGTAGGATTTATCTACCTGCATTCCACACTAACTCCACAACCACTGTAATACCCTCCATTATTACTTTTTAAAATATTTGCTATCAACAAATCTTTTAAACACATTAACTTGAATATAAATATCAGTGTTCTGGCACAAGCATACATTGTATAGCAACACATTAATCTTTAGTGCTCTGTATGAGGTATTCTGCACAAACGTACTATAGATTTTGATATTGATACAATAATAAATTAGTTTTCTCTTTTTTTCTTTTTACATATTGAGCACCATCCACATTATGATCAAAGTTTGTGATTTCATGACTAGAAAACTGACATCAGAGAGTGATGCAAAGCAATATTTTTGAATAATTTAGATTTCAGTCAGTCTATAACTGTATTCTTGCTTGATGCTCTTTTGATGACAATATATTAGATTTATTCAGAATATACACTAAAACTGCAAACAAATTTTCTTTATGAAAATGTACCTTAATTTCTTCACTGTCATCTCTCTCTCTCTCTCTCTCTCTCTCTCTCTCTCTCTCTCGTTCGCTCTCTCTCTTTCTCTCGCTCTCTTTCTCCAGTTTTTGACATAAAATAAAAGACTGGCTTTCATTACCAGCTCTTTGTGCTAGATAAGACTACAACAGTGACACCCCCTCCCTTATTCCACATAATTACCTACAACACAAACTCTTTATCCAGCTTATCTGTAGTGCAGGAGTAATTTTCCATGCACCTGTTTACTGCAACTAAAATGTATTTTCTCAGTACAGAAAAACGTGTTAAATATATTTTTTCTTGGCAAATTCAACAGCAAGAGTTTATATGAAATAATCAGGGATTTTAGAGCAGCACAACAACTGATTAATTCACAGTGGTATGTTCATGTCTCAGACTAATTATCATGTTTCAGACTAATTATCATACATTTACGAATGTACAAACATGCAAATGCACTTACTGTCTGTAAATAGCACCAATTTTATTTCCTTTTGCTGGAAGTAACATGTAGAGATGTAGGACAAATTCAAACAAGGTAGAAGCAACAAGAAGAGAAAGAGCAAAATTAGCACAGGCAAGATCACAAGTAGGAGTTGTAGGAGTTTTAGAAAAGCAGCTGAACACAGGGTTCATTTTACTCAAATGACAGCCATTACTTAGTAATTATGTATTTTATCATTCCTCAGAAATAAAATAAGCTATTTGTGTGTGTGTGCGTATATGTGTGTGTGTGTGTGTGTGTGTGTGTGTGTGTGTGTGCGGGAGTGTGCGTGTGTGTGTTAATTAAGGGTGTAAACCTCAGACTTATATGTAACAATATATACTTTTGATTTTTTAATGTTTACCACCAAATCCGATGATAATATGCAATTTAAAACAATTTAACTGACAGTCCGTCCAGCACTTTTCTCCTGTTCTCAACATCTGCTAAGGACAAAAAGCAGCATTAAGTCAAAACAAAGTGCTAGTCCTCACACAACTAACAAAACATAGTCCTCACACACACACACACACACACACACACACAACCCAAATGGCCTACTTTGGCCTGACATCTGTTTACACAAATAAATTCAAAAACTAACCATAGGAGTCCCAAACACTCATCAACACACACACACACACACACACACACACACACACACACACACACAAAACCCAAAAGGCCTACTTTGGCCTGACATCTGTTTACACAAATAAATTCAAAAACTAACCATAGGAGTCCCAAACACTCATCAACACACACACACACAGCAAGGAAAGAAACCTGGAGTCTGTGACTTTAGACAGTATACTTTCAAGGATTAACATTCTTTCACTCTACACACACACACACACACACAGACACACACACACAAACACTATTCTTCAGGCTTATGCTTCAGAATGCTTGACTGCCTGAACAATTAAGAGTTATCTGATGTTGCCTATCAACTCACTTTGCCCTCTTAAAGAGTAAAAGCAAGCATGCTATAATAAGGAACATATTTAATGTCAAATATTTTAAGACAAGAGTTTTACATATAGCAACGTTCAAATATGTATAATCAATGCTAAAGAGCAGGGCAAGAAAAGCCTCTAAAACATATACAAGTATACTTTCTAACCTTTGTATACTTAACTTATGCAAAAGATGAGAAATAAAAATCTATCTTGTGTATGTAGGTACAAATACACACTAGTATATAATATGTGTGAAAAAATACACACTGTGTGTTAAAGGGGTGATTCTACTGGTTATTGGCTTCAAGCTATTCAGTCATACTGCATTATAGAAAAATACACAACACCTCTGAATGTGTTCAGAGACCCATATAATGATATTAATTAATGAAATACAGATATGTACATATGGAATTATATTGTACATGTTGTTTATCAGGTAGCACATCTGTGTTTGTATACAGACTCCAAAGCTCACAGAGACAAATAAAATCATTTGTTTGAGTCCACTTGACTGTCAAGTTGAGGTTGGGATAGGGTTCAGGAAATCATGCTTTTCAGGATTTATGCTTTGATGCAAAACTGGGTTCCTTTTTCACTCGTTGTTATATGTATTTAAAGCTAATGCCTCTTTTATCCACAACAGTTAAGCTAAAAACCGCAACTCTTATGGAAGGAATTTAATTTGTCAGTGAAGTCACTCCTGGAAACCATGAGAAAAAGAAAAAACTAAGAAAAACAGGAGAGGAAATGAGTGTAAAAATGAAGGAGACAGCAAAAATGAGTTGGCAGGAAATAATGAAAAAGAGAGAATCCCCAACTCCCTCAGTGCTCTCTGTTACTTTTTCCCACTGAGAGTCAAACACACACTTCATTACAAAACAACAGGAACAAAGGAATACACACACATACACACACACAGGCATAGTAGGGCTGAGCTATATTTCATGCTTTCTGACAATACAGACTTTCACTTTCAGAATTCGGTCATTGAACTATCCGCTACACCTAACCGTGACTGTTTCATCATTTTCTTGGAACAGAAGTTATATACAAAAAAAGCAAAAATACTTCTTAGACACAGATGCTTGGAAATCATTTTAAATTTGTCTGAAACTGTCCAACTATCACAAGAAATAATTTTTTTGAAGAGATTACACACAAGGACAGAAGAAATTTGTTCAGGAAACAGACACAGTCCCCACTGTCCTTACACACTGACAACACAGACTCAGAACAATCTTAAAATAAAGTGGAACAATCTTTAAAATAATGTATCCAACATGAAATGACATTTCTATTATTTTCACACACACACACACACACACACACACACACACACACACACACACACACACACACACACGCAAACCTGCCATTGGGAGGATCAGCAAATTCCATAAATAAAATTAAGATTGCTTCTATTAGAGAATGAAATTTATTTTTCTGTCACTTTGTCATGGTCTCGCTCTGTCTCTCTGACACAGAACCCTCTGTAGTGGTTTTTGTTTTTGAGGGGTTTTGGATTTCTGGTGCTACTCAGACTTGCTTGCTTGGCATCTACACCATCTGCAAAAGAGCCACCCTACAATGCTTCTATATTACTCTTCATGTCTGTCTTTTGTTTTTCATTAAGACTCACAATAATAAAACTTGTAATAAAGAATAAATAGCAACTTGTTTTGTAGTGTTTGAGAAACACATCCATATTAAAGTTTCCGCTGAAAATATTTTCACTTACAATGTGTGTTCCCGTGGTTGGAAATGGTGACTCATTTCACTGCCCAATCAAGAGCTCAAACATGATAACATGATTTATTAGACAACACAGACATTATGAAACACTGGGAGAAACAGTGTGGTGTGAATAAATACACATACTATATAACATCAAAAGAAATGGCATCTTTGAAAAGGCAATGACAAAAATGTCATTTTTACTGACCTGTGATCAGCAGCCAGCAGAACACGTAATACAAGACTACATATCACATGAATCTTATCCCTGATCATCTGCTCTTATAGAACATCCACTTTAAAAATAGGCGTGCTGTACATCCTAAGATGCTTTATTGTAACCCACAATTGTAAAGTGCAGTTACTTTGAGTTACTCTACCCTTCCTGTCAGCTCAAACCATTCTGGCCATTCTCCTCTGACCTCTCTCATCAACAAGCTATTTCTGCCCACAGAACAGATTCTCACTGGATGTTTTCTGTTTTTTGCACCATTCTGTGTAAACTCTGGAGACTAGACTGTTCAGCAGTTTCTTAAATATTCAAATTCAGTCAATTTAAACCCAAAAACCATGCCAGGGTTAAACTCACTCAGATCAAATTACCCCAACACATTATTTTGTTGAGGTAAATATTAACTGAAGCTCTTTACTTTTAACTGATCTATATGATTATGTATTGTGCTGCTGTCACATTTCACTGGAAAATTGTGTAGATATGCAGATGAATAGTTTCCTATTTTCCCTAAAGTGGCTGTATATTATCTTGCATTCACAAGATCTTCTATCTTTTTAATGAATGCATAAACTATTACTAATGTGAATTGAGTTTTATTTGTCAGGGCTTGAAGCATGAGCACAAAAACTAAACCCTGTAAGGTGTTATACCAAACAAATGTAATATATATATATATATATATATATATATATATATATATATATATATATATATATATATATATATATATAAACATATAGTAAGTTACATAAAGTTTTACATTTAAATTGTGTTTAGTCACAGATGCTAGTTAAATGCTATGTATTAGCAGTGCACAAAGTGCAAATGTTTCAATTTGTGTGTCTGTGTGTGTTTGTGTGTGTGAGAGAAAGAGAGAGAGAGAGAGAGAGAGAGAGAGAGAGAGAGAGAGAGAGAGAGAGTCAAAAAGAGATGTTCCATTGCTAGACAAAGGGGTGCCAGATTTCCATGCTATTGCAGAGATTTAATAGTTCTTTTCTCCTGTCCAGACCTGTATAGCATATTCTCATCATAAATGTGCACGTGTCCACACACACACACACACACACACACACACACACACACACTCACACACACACACATCACATTTGTTCATCAACTATGTTGGTATGTGCAACAGCCATTGGTACTTTTGACCCATTAAAGTCAGTAATAAAATATTCACAGCTTTGAGTCATGACTGTCAGAGCTCTGAATATCATTATACTCAAACTAATTTAAGCATATGTATCTAATGTAAAGTTACAACTAAAAATATATACAGCAGTCAAAAGTTGCACTCAGAAAATAAAATCACTGCACTCCATGATTTTTATCCAAGTATTTCACCTGAAATAAGTTACCCATTTTAATGAAGTGCACTAATTTATTCTCTACTCCCTCTGTGTGTGGAGTACAAAAGAGTGACTGACTAACATTAACGATAAAGCAAAAAAAGTATTATTTTTTTGGTAATAATAATACTTTTTTTGCTTTATCATGAACTTTAGTTATGTGTTAGTAAGTATGTGTGCATTTATGAGATTGGATTTCTTTATACAAAAATGTCAATCACCCCATTAAATCAAATAACTTCTATAAAATGTATTTATCATAAGGAAACGTATTTATCATACGGAGAAACTGTCTCATTTCACTGTGTACTGCAACAGCTATATATGTTTGAAATGACAATAAAAGCTTCTTGTCTTGACTTGACTTGAAAAGTATTGTGGGATATATCAAGGTCAGTTTAACTTATAATTATGACAGAACACTGTCTTCAAAAAAAAATTGTAGAGCTGTAAATTTACATGATGCTATATAAGTAAAATAAATTGAAAAATGTGGGAAAATGTATTGGCTAATTTATTGTATTTAAATAATATTAGTATAATTTTTATTCTTTCTTGTGTATGAATGTGCCCATATTTCAATTCACAATAGAACCCATAATGCTCTCATTCAGACACACACACTAATTATAGCTATGTCACTCAGACTCCAGTCCTCATCCCAGCATCCCATAATACAAAACAGGCTTTTTACACACTCAGTGTAATCAGATGCAGACTGTTCAAATGGGGCTTTCCCTCTAAGAGCTTTCAAACACACACACACACATTTTATCTTTCTATCCCCCTCTTTCAGCAACGGAGTGGAATAAAAGTGACACGACTTGGTCCACTCTCCTCTCTCACTCGTTCACTCAAGTTTACGCTTAAAAGTCATGAAACCAAGTTGGAGTTTTTTCCATGGAATCTCTGTGTTTAGTTGGAAACTTAATCAGTAGACATAAAAATGCATTACACAATTTACACACGTACACACATACACACACACACACAGACACAAACACAAACAACAAGAGTTTTAACAGAACAAAGTTGATTCAACATGTAAATGCTCCCACTTTGAGTGTGTAGTCTAATCCTTAATGACCTTTCATATAATATCCTTACACACACATACTCAAACACACACATACGCACACACCATGCACTTTCTACATGCACATTTTTCAGTTCATTATTATCTGTGTGAAATTCATACCCCTTACCCCAACCTCAGACCCTCAGGTAGCAATTTTTTTCTTACATTTTTTCCTTCCTTTTTTTTAGCATGAGAGATGTGTTTGTTCTGTAAATGAAACACTATTTCTTCTGCCTCTCCTTCATTCCACCATAAGAAGAATAAAAACATCTGGAACACATTCTTTCCCATTTTTCACCCTGTTTTTTCCCCCTTGCTTTCTTTTTTTCTAGGATCCATAGACTGCTTTAGGACTCTTTCCAGATGTTATTAGAGGAAAACTGTCCATCACAACACAAACTTTCTTCCTATGAAGCTATATTAGATTTACTGATACTCATTAGTTTCCCAAGATCAGCCAAAAAATGTAATAATGCTATTATTATAGCAGAAAATCTTACTATAAAGAAAGATGTTTAGTTGTATATACTGTAAGGTTTGTGTCCTAGACCCCCTCTCATTCTTCCTGTTAATCATAACAAAACAGGAGAGGTTCACACACAGAGCAGTCAAAGAGTCTATTCATAGGGCATACCATCTCCTGAAACACAAAACTCAGCAAAAACTCACAAAATTTCAGCACTCCAGATCTGGGAACCACACACAGCCACATACATACATAGCCATGATCACATTTCAATAAACACACGTTTCATACAACCCCAATACCCACCCCAATAATAATTATTTGAGCACACATACAGGCAATTTTCCATCAACCAATTATACAGGAAAACCTGGTAGGTAACTAAGTACACATATTTTTCTGCATTAACTTAAACAAATACAGATACAAGTAAAAAAACTACTCATTTAGTTTTGTTTAATTTTGTTTTGTTTAAAATGAAAGCTCCCTCCCTTCTGAATTCATTTTCTTTTGCTGTAGACTGTGGACATGTGGATATCATGTTTCATATGTTAAAACTCCTTTTTTATAAAATAATAAGCTAACATGCAGATCAGAGAGCTGCCTATTGGATAACAATTATTGAGGCAGCTGATGACATTGTGAGAGCTGTCAAGAAAAAACGAAGATAAGAGTCAGTAACATCACCAACTTCCACAGGGAAGGGAACACAACCTGAGATTAGAAATATAAAGGCCACATCACAACATACAAACCACTCAGCAGCAGTTCTGGAACCAAGATTAACCTCTACTAAACAAATAGAAAGGGCAAAGTATAGAGAAATAAAGGATTTGTACATGAACTTCAACATATAAGCTCATAAAAATGGTGGTGGTAGTGTTATTAGTGGCTTAAGCTTTCAGTGCTGTTTCTGAAAAAGGCTTACTCATCATTATTGATGATAAAATAATGGAAGCAGGCATGCTAGTTTGTTTATGTTTGGGAAAATATAAGTAAATAAATTCATTTAAAACATTTTGGCAGGGACAAACAAAAATACTAATTGTGTAAGCATAATTTAAAACAAATTATTCAGGGCCATAGTAATAGCCTCATGTTAATATGTCATATAAAATATATAAAAAAATATCTCTTACATATATATCAACACACACGCCTCACAATTTGCAACATGGCCGCAAACTCTTAGCACACCTCCAGTAGCTGCACAATGGATGGCTTTTTTTTAAACATTTTTTTTAAACATTTTTTAAACTATGAACCTCTGGTATAGTCATCATCTGCTGGTGTCATGATCCTGAACATCTGATCTTTGACCCCTATTCCCATGACTCCTAGATCCTGGAGCTCTACCTTCTACTTATCTTCTTACCCACAAGAGGCATTCCACATTTTTTCTTGTCTTTCTCTGCCGCACCCCATTCTATCCTTCAAATTATCCTTATTTAAATATTGTTCAAGTTATACTTATTAAGTAGATAGTGTATAAAAACATAGTAGAACTGTGATTTTGTTTTTATTTTCATTACTACAACATTACTGCTATGCAATACTGTACAGCAGATATAACATTGTTAATATCTGCAGCACAAGGACATTTGAATTTAAATGTTAATTGCAAGAAGCCAGTAATTGGGAAATCATATCCAACACTAATCTTAATTATTGTGGTTATGGGAGAATATCAAATGCTTTAAACATGTCTGAAATAAAAGGATATTTGTAAGTATTTATATAAGTATTGCCCAACATGTAATACTAACACTGAACTAAAATTAAATATAGCATCCCATAAACCCTCCCTTATTCTAGATCTGTTTGATTTGGTATTTAAAAAGTTTATTCCTTGTGTCGTGTGAGGCTACTCTAAACGTTAAATAGTCAAAATAGTCAAACCTTTTTGCACAGACACATAGCATCAATTAAGTTACAAAAAAATGTTAGCATTGGGATTTAAATTTCTCAATGTAAGTTGCTCTGGATAAGCTGGATACAGCTGGATAAAAGTTGTAAATGTTGTACAGTTGGCTTACACTGAAATTATTTGAGAAATAATTCACATCACAGAAACCACTCCAGTTGTACTTCTCTCCTGTCCACATCTCTTCAGTCTCATTATTCATCACTCATATAAACTAGAATCACAAAGTTGTTGACTTGAAGGAGGTATTGTATCTCAATTACATCTGACTGGTGCCTGAAGAGCTCCTATGCTGTCTAACTGTGGGGGACTAACGATATTAATTACAAGGCAACTAACAGGAAACATCACCTGGCTGGGGCACATGATTTTGCTTTGAATGACTAATTTTTGGTAAGATTAAAAGGAGGAACTAAGTCTTTGAATGCAGAAGATCTTCCAAACCTTACACTATATACTGTAAAACTAAGAAATTAGTCAAACAACATGCAATATATTAAATGTAGAATTATTTCTGTGAAATGTAAATGTACATTGCATGAAATTAAACATTTAACTTTTAAATTCTGATGCATTAATTTCAAACACCATTCAATTTCATTGTAAATATTAATCTAAATATCACATGTAAACATTAAAATTTTAAAAATAAATCTTAATGGTAGGGGTCTCAGTTTTATGCCATATTGCAGATTTGGAACAAGGCTGAGAAAGTGAAAACCTGTATGCATCTACCAACATCTTTTTGAAACCAATAATAGGAATTCAATTAAACCAATTTCTGCAAACATATTATATGTCAAGTTTAATGCACTTTAGGCTTATTTACAATGTATATCACCATTTCTGTTTGCAGATATATTGCAAAGACTGATTCAAGACACTTATTTGGGAATGGGTTGTCATAGCTACTGGTAAATCCTGAAATTTATCTACAGAAATAGAAAAATACAGAGAAAAATATACTCAGTGGCATTATCTAGTCAGTTAACCAGAATAGCTACTGCTATTCCACTTATTTTGCCATACCCATTTGTGATAATAAACCTACAAAAAAAACCTCATCAAAAAGCTTGCTCTTTAAACTGGCAAATCTGTTCCAAAACTAGCAAAGTACAGAGAAAAATACTTTCCACCCCTTTGTTGCCAT
The DNA here is from genome assembly GCF_030014155.1 of Tachysurus vachellii. Lineage (NCBI taxonomy): Eukaryota > Metazoa > Chordata > Actinopteri > Siluriformes > Bagridae > Tachysurus > Tachysurus vachellii. The sequence continues at coordinate 8,896,975 of NC_083476.1, read as the reverse complement.
GTTTTCTTAGTGAAGAACACACAGAAACTGCAGAGGCAATTATTATATGAACAAAACTGTTATCATTTATATTTTATATTTACATTTAATTAACATTCAGATTTAAATCATTATTTAAATTTGCACAAACATAAAACTGTAAAATAAACTCTGCATTAGTGCCAGCTAAATGGTAGTAAGTTAATGATCTTTTACATTGATCAATTTCTGTTTTTTTTTTTTACATTGATCTATTTTTTGTATTTTGTATGTGTATTATTGATAAATACAGGACTTACTGGTTATACTCATGACATGGCATTCCTATATAGGACAGGGTAGGAATATGTTGAAGAACCATTGTAGACACCAGTTATGGGCTGCTAATGATAAGCTTCACATTCAAGTAAAAACAGAAAAGGGTTAAGTGTTGAGAATTAAGAATGTGTGAGCTATGAACAAACTGGAGTAATCACACATGGAAAGAACTCCACCTCCCTTTCGGTTTCCCCTCGTTCTCTCCACTTATCTGTCCCTCCCTCTATTCCCCAGGACAGATTGGAGAGACTAAGAAAGAAAGGATAAAGAATGGAAGCCCAATTGACACAACCATGTTCTTACTGAAAAATAAGTTGGAAATAGCATTGTTTACTGTAGAAAGGTGAGAAAAACAGGACATTTGAAAGCTGTGTTACATATTTCAGAATCTGAAGCTTTAAAAGGAGAAAGCAGTTGAGATTCAAATGGTCATGTAGTTTAAACTTCTCAGTAGAATTACAATGGCTTCTGAGGTTGTAATCATCATCTTTCTGAGCACAGCAACCACAATAACTGACATAAAGTACACAATACTTGAATTGAAACTTGAGTGAAATGCAGTTAACCCTCACCACATTAAATGTAGCTTTTGATGCATTTGTTCTTGTTTAGGGTATATTTACTGGTTAATTAGAACCATTCCATATAAGGCATTTTATTAAAGAGTAATAAATAAATAAATAAATAAATAAATAAATAAATAGTGCCTCCGGTCTTTAGCATATCTGCGCGAGAGGTGACACGCGGCCACTCCACCCAACATAACGGGCGCGCGCGCGTCCCAAACTCCACCTTGTTCCACAACTTCAAGGCCAATGCACTTTACTGATTCTTTAACGCAATGCTAACATTATGCAAATTTGATGTTTTTATCAGCAATAATAATAATAATAATAATAATAATAATAATAATAATAATAATAATAATAAGAAGAAGAAGAAGAAGAAGAAGAAGAAGAAGAAGTAACACATAACTCCATCCCTCTTGTTTATGAGTGCACATATTTTTCCAATTACACGTTTCGTGGAAGGGGGAAAATGTTGCAGCTGCCAAAAACCTTAAAAAGAGCCTAGAAACAGAAGAACATTGTGGCGAGTAAAAAGTGCTCTAGTTCTGTAGTGATCTAGATTATTCTAGGAAAACTCCAACACTTAAACTATGTGTTAGGCAGCGAAAAGTTTCATGTTAAAGACTTATGTATCAACTTCGCATTGTAAAACAATACAAAATCAGCAGATGATGCGTAGATGTGCCAAGTGCAGCACACATAAATTTTGAGTGTATATTGTAGGATTATGTGAATGATACAAATTCACAACTAACTCAAGGGAAACTTCATTTGGAGTGTCTGAGGCTGGCAAGGATGCGCACAGCACGCAATAAAACATGAGGTATCGTGTGGCTCTATCCGAATCTTGTAGCAATAGATGGCGCAGTGCATCATCTCGTTTCTCTCTGTCTGCAGGGATGAGGAAAAATGTTTCAACCCCTCCTCAAGTCAGCGTCAACGAATTCTTAACAAAACAGCAGGTTACTTTCAGAATAAGCGCGTGAGAAAACGATAAATAAGCATGCAGGGATTACTTTGGAAACTGCATGCCTACTTTAAAAATCTACACATTCAAATCCCCGAGGTACCAGGGTAACCATTCCCCACTTATTTAAAGCCCCAACCCGGTTTAAATCCAAGCATCACGTACCTGGTCCAGCGCGCGACGACGTGGTTGCTACAGCAAACAGCACGAGCACCGCTAGAGCAAGACGCGCTCCCTTAAGCCTCCGTTTCGCTTTCCACTTGATTTGGCTATCCATGACCGTCCACACACAGCGCGCGTGCGGAGACGAACTGGGACTGGACTCGCTTTGGGTTTTTTTTTTATGCCGAGCGCTGCCCGGTACAGAGTGAAAGGACTCGTACGTCCCAAAGCAGAGGGAGAAAAGAAAGAAGATGAAATGATAGGGGGACCGAGTCTTTCATACAGCCATTCGGTTACGAAGAGAATTCGGAAAGTCCTCGCGAGTGACAAACAGAAAGACGGGGCCACGCGCGCTTTCCTTGTCTCTCTCGCCCGGCAGTCCTTTCCTTCCGATGCGCTGCTCCTGCGCGCGCGTAACTCAGAGTGATCCGAGCCAAAGGCAAAGAGGAGGCATTTCCACATCCTGACGGACAAACGGGATCCACCCCCAGAGAAATAAGGGGCGTCTCATTGGTTCACAGGGGTAATTGCGGTGGGGGCGCATTCCCATATTCTGTCAGACGAATGGGAGCGACACACTGGAAAATAAAAGGCGTCTCATTGGTCCACAAAGGATGCTGGGGGGTTAAGCCAGTTTTTCCGTTCTGAACTTTTCATTTGGGAATTCTTCTACATTAGCTTGATATGCAAACATCCTCATGAAATGTTAGTGTGTACTTTAACACTGTTTCATTAGTGGGACGTAAATACTTTTTTCTAAATAAATATTTGTATATTTTTTTTATACAAAGAAATTCCCCTAGGCGTCAATGTGTTTGTGTGTGTGTGATAGCTTCACCTGCCTGTGACAGTGATGACTGATCCGATTCAGATGCAGTGAACAACTTCTATGCTCTATTCAAGACACAGACTGACGTGGCAGCAACCAAGTGCTGAGTCTTACCTTGGTTTGTATGAAGAAAACTCAATGTCAACCCATGGAAGACAGCCTGCCAACGCAACCTAACTGGCATGGTGCTTAGAGTATGTGCAGAGCAGCTGCTGGCAGATGTTCTTCTAACATCTTTAACATCTCCCTGAGACCTTGTTCTGGATCAAGAGCAGCATTTCCAAGAAACCACACTGGGCACTGGGCCCACACAGGGCTTTGTGCTCAGTCCACTGCTGTTCACCCTGCTGACTGTGCAATACACAGGTAGAGTTTTATTCTTAAGTTTGTTGAAGACGCAACTGTGGTGTGTCTCATCAGCAAGAGCTACAAGTTAGCATGTAGAGAGCAGGTGCTGAAACTAATGGACTAGTGCAGAGCCATCAGCCTGTCTCTGAACATGAAAAAAACAAAAGAGATAGTCGTTGAATTCATGAGAGCTTGCTGAACATAGACTGTTCTGTGGAGATCATAAAGAGCAACAAATCCCTCTGGGTTTATCTGGTGGAGAATCTCACCTGGTCATAAACCAAAAAAGCACAGCAGCATCTCTACAGCATCTTTATCCTCCTTGACCTTTCAGCAGCATTTGATATGGTCAACCACAAGGTACTCTTGTCCACCCTCAAGAGTCTTGGGATTTGCGGATCAGTTTGGGAATGGTTTGCTTCCTACCTGGAAGGACGCTCATATCAGGTAACATGGAGGGGAGTGACATCTGCTCCATGCAGACTCTCCACTGGTGTCCCACAGGGCTCAGTACTTGGTCTTCTTCTTTTCTCCCTGTATACTCACTCTCTTGGTGAAGTTATTTCCTCACATGGGTTCTCTTACCACTGCTATGCTGACGATACACAACTTATCCTCTCTTTCCCACCCTCAGATGCCACAGCTTATGATCGGATCCAAGCATGTCTGGCAGAAATATCATCATGGATGACTGCTCATCAGTTACAGCTCAATCCTAGCAAAACTGAACCGCTGTTCATCCCAGGTGATTCATCGCCAGGTCATGATATTGCTATATCCTTGCACAACGATCTGATCTACCCTTCAGCCACAGCTCGCAACCTATGGACAATCAACTGTCCTTTTCCTCTCATGTTGCTAACGTGACTCGCTCATATCGGTTTCTTCTCTATAACATTAGAAGGATTCGGCCATTTTTGTCCACACAGGCGGCTCAAGTACTTGTTCAGTCTCTTGTCATTTCAAGACTGGATTACTGCAATGCACTGCTGGCAGGACTACCTATGAACGCAATCCGTCCTCTGCAAATGATTCAAAATGCAGCTGCACGGCTTGTTTTCAACCTGCCAAAGTTCTCGCATACCACCCCGCTGCTGCGATCCCTCCACTGGCTTCCGGTAGCTGCACGAATCAGATTCAAAACACTGATGCTGGCCTACAAAGCCAAAAACGGACCAGCTCCGTCTTACCTCAAAGCCCTCATCACTCCTCGCACTGCACCCCGCACCCTCTGATCTACCAGCACTGCTCGACTAGTTCCACCATCTCTCAGGGTAAGAGGCAAGTATACTAAAAGACTCTTTTCTGTTCTGGCACCAAGGTGGTGGAATGAACTTCCCCTAGAGGTCACTGGATATTTTGAAGACCTACTTATTCAGGAAACACTTCAACTAGCACTTCTTTCCTTATCTTTTGCATTTATATTTAAAAAAAAAACTTTGACACTTTTTCATGTCCCTTCCCACGTCCTCACCAGATTTTACAGCAGGACATTTGAGAGCATGCTGAGTGGCTGCATCTCTGCCTGGTATAGAAATTGTGCCATTTTGGATTGCAAGTCCCTGCAGCGGAAAGTAAGGACAGATCAGATAATCATTTGGGTCTTTCTCTCCCCTCCATCACAGACATTTGCACCACATGCAAAGCTACCAGCATTTGCAATGTCTTCACACAAACCTAACACAAACCCATACCTTCCTGCTGATGGGCACAAGGTAAAAATTAATTGGGCCTTCATGGCAAGACTGTGTAACAGTTGCTTACCCATGTCATCAGATTCCTGAATGCCCAGAGACTGACATCCCCCTTTGCACACACATACATGCACACTGAAGCCCAATTTAAAACCATTCCACTCCATTGCATTTTTTGAACATTTGTTTCTTTCTTAAATTGCTGCTTTAACACTGCACATTTTGCTGCTAACACTATGCTGCTGCTTTGCTGCTAATACTACTAGTTACTACTACTAATACTCACTACTATACATCCAGGTTATATTAGATCAATGTGATCAAACCATCATACTATACTATACTATATATCAATACTGTCATAATATGTTGTGTTTAAAAGTAATTTCTATTATTATATCAACTGTATGCATTGCCTATTGTCTGACACTTACCCACACAAGAAAAGTGCATTGGTGCATCCTGCACTGTCTCTTACTCTGCCTGCTGTTGTGTTTTAGGCTTGTGCTTGCACAAGCTACACACATGCACTTTATTTAGACCTGTGTAGGTCTTATTTAGTTCTGCTTGTTCTTATGTAATTCTGTGTTGTTGTTTATAGTGCCCTGGTCCTGGAGGAACATTGTTTTGTTTCACTGAGTAAGGTAGCAGAATGTGTGTGTGAATATGTGAGTGCATGTTTGAAGTGTGCAGGACAGCTGAGCACTCAGGGCGCAAGGCTTTTTACACTGGTAAGGATCTATAAATGATATAGGCAGTGGACCAAATGTTGCTAATTTAATTCTGCCTCAATATTTCTGTTGCTCTTACCATAGACAGGTATGATATTGATATAATGATATGATTTTTTTATCATAGCTTAATTTTATAAGTAATTAATAAAATTACAGTATAATGCCTTCACTGATAATTACTGTACAACATAAAGACCCATGAATAGCCTAGCTAATTACGTAGATCGACAGACAACAGTGTTAGAATTTAAATACTTTCTAATTAGGGAAAAGATTGAAACCACGAATTAAAAAGTTTGCAGTGTTCCTTCTAATTTCATAAACTCTTGAAATACCAGTGATCCTGACCCCTTCTGCTCTCCTGATCTGCCTCTGATTCCCTACATGTTGGGCTTCTCATCACTTCTCATCAGTTGCTGCTACGAATGGTGCTATCTAGACAACCCAAAGAATCATGAGATTACTATGGATGGTAACACAGAAAATATGAAGATGGCTTTGGATGGCAATTGATAAAAACAGTTTTGCTGTGATGGCTCAGGACAATTGCAGTCACATCTCCATCAGTGAACAATTAATAACATCAACAAAATAGACTATAACTTAAAATTATAACAAATTTCCATGATTACAAAAAAATGCAGTTTTTAACATATAGCACATATAGTTTAGTTTATTAATTTATAAAGTACATTTAAAAACAACAGCCGTTGCAGCCAAAGTGCTGTACATCAAATAAAAACACACAAGAACAGTGCAAACGTAAGAACACAATCCAAAACGAACCAAAAGAAAACACATAAAATTCTACATCTTCAAACAGAGTTAAAACATACAGAATAAAAGTGGATTTTTAAAGCAGATTTAAACAATGAGACAGTGGTAGCAGATCTTAAATGAAGAGGGAGATTGTTCCACAGCTTTGGAGCTGCCGTAGCAAAAGCCCGATCTCCCTTAGTTTTAAAATGTGCACGAGGAACCGAGAGAAGGAATTGATTAGAAGACCGAAGAGATCTAGGGGTAAGGTACGGAGTGAGGAGGTCACAAATATACTGGGGAGCACAACCATGTAAAGCTTTAAAAACATAAAGTAAAATCTTAAAGTCAATACGGAACTTAACCGGGAGCCAGTGCAGTGAGGCAACTGATATAAAAAATGTGCTCAAGTTTTCTGGTGCCAGTCAGTAATCTCGCTGCCGAATTTTGTACCAGTTGTAACCGGTCGAGAGATGATTTAGGCAAGCCAAAATAAAGAGAGTTGCAGTAATCCAATCTCGAAGTTATAAAAGCATGAATTATAGTTTGAAGGTCCTTCATAGAAAGCATCTTCTTGATTTTAGCAATTGATCTTAACTGAAAAAAGCTGCTTTTCACAACACTGCTAATCTGTTTATCAAAGGACAACATAGGATCAAAAACAACACCAAGGTTTCTAATATGATCACGTACATTTGCAGACAATGGGCCAAGCTGCTTTATAAGACCAGAAGACACAGTTGTTGGACCAAAAACTATTATTTCAGTTTTGTCATTATTTTACTGTAAAAAATTTTGATCCAGCCAGCACTTAATGTCCTGAGGACAAGCAAACAGAGTGGACATAGAGCAGTTATTGTTTTTAACAGGAAAATAAAATTGAGTATTGTCAGTGTAGAGATGATATGATAAATTATGTTTCTGAAAGATATAACCAAGTGGAAGCATATACAACGAGAAAAGCAAAGGACCCAAGATAGAGCCCTGAGGAACACGATAGGAGATTTGAGCCCTAGATGAAAAACAATTTCCCAAATTCACAGAAAAAGATCTGTCCTTAAGATAGGAAGCAAACCAGTTCAACACAGATCCCTGAAAACCAGCTACTTGATAAAGTCTTTGTAGAAGGATATCATGATCTATTGTGTCGAATGCTGCACTTAGATCAAGCATGATTAAAATACAGCAAGAACCAGAGTCAAGTGACAATAAAATATTGGTAACCTTCAATAGAGCAGTTTCAGTACTGTGAAATTCTCTAAACCCAGACTGAAATGTGTCAAAAGTGTTATAATGTGTCAAAAGTGTTAAAATGTGTTAGAAGTATTTAGGTAAGAGGAGACCTGCGAATACACAACTTTTTCCAAGACCTTTGAAATGAAGGATAATTTTGATATAGGTCTGTAATTATCCAGCACATACTGATTTTTTTAACAATGGTTGGACTATAGCAAGCTTAAAAGAAGCTGGTACAATATATAGTACATATAGTACGTATTTGCATATGAATTAAGTAGTAAGAAATTGTATTAATGCTAATTTTCTCCAACACTAATTACCGACTTAATATATTCTATGAATTAGATTATAGCATGAGATGAGATGAAGTTGGGGAATATAGGAAGTTGTGCCAGGCAATAATATACTGTACCACATACCAGCATACAGTACATCTATATTGTATATACACGGTATATATAGCACTTCAAACGTCAATGATTTTGGAAATGTAAAAAGGACTTTAAATAGTATTGTTAAATTAAAATGAAGAAAATGAAAATGATTATACTTTTTACCTAAATGGAAAATTGTGCATGGACACACACCTGGTTAGAACCCTAGCAATTAATTTATCAAACATTCTTTTCTGACTTTCTCTGTGCCCATTTCTCATTCATTTGCTTCACTTTGCATCCCTTGTTCGGTTTGGCTTTAAAGATGCTGGAACCTCATATGACTATACATAGCACATGCACATCTGTCATTCCTCTGATCCTCCACCACCATAAATGAGAGAGTGATGAAGAGCTTTTACACTGCTGCCTGAGCATGTAAATCTTGGAAATGGACACACACACAGAGTTGTATGTACACAGGTTTGACAGTCAGGCAAGAGGCCAGGTCAAGGGGGTAAAGCCAAATCCAATCTTTGTATACAAGTTTCTTTCTTTCTTTCTTTCTTTCTTTCTTTCTTTCTTTCTTTCTTTCTTTCTTTCTTTCTTTCTTTCTTTCTTTCTATCTGTCTGTCTGTCTTACCATTATATATAGAGAGAGTGTATATACAATATAGATGTATACCAGATACCAGATGCTGGAATGTGGTATATTCTTGCCTGGCACAATTTCCTGTCTGTATTTAACTCAAACTAACTCAAAGTAGTTAAAGAAACACATATGATAATTTCTTCCAAAAAGATTTAGGTAAAGTAATTAAACACCTTGATCCCTCAGTGATTGGCAGCTCTGTAAGCAGTGCCACAACTGTGGAATTTGCTTTCCTATGTGGACATTCTTGGTATTAAAACAACAACACACATATTGTGTTCATCCTTTACAAACTAAGTAAATAAACTTGAATATGCCAGAAAAATTATAGGACTGCCAAGTTGAAGCAAAGGCAATTATGCATATTGTCCAGGTGGGTTTCTTCACACTCAAGAAAATACAATTATAACAATGTGGAAAAAAGAGAGTCAAATGAAATTTAACCTTGCAGCAATTGCTGGGATCACTAATTCCCTCATAATCAGCTGCTAATTTTTTTTAGCTGTGTCTAGGCTGTCTAAACAGTCTGCTGCTGTTTCTCCTGCAGAATTCACACCTCTATTTTCTATAAAAGGGTTAGTCATGTTGAACCACTTTTCTTCTAGAAGCTCAAGATGGTGATGCAGCCCAATTGGCTGTTTTTATCCCCTCTTTCTGTTTTGAGAGCATTTTTAAGACAACTATGGAAATTTTACTGAATAAATAACCCTTGGAGGCATGCTACTGACGTGAAGGTGCACTTTTGTTGTTTGATAAGGTGTCATATAGTGTTTAAGATAATACAGCTTATTCACAGAAATAACTGATATAAAAAGTCCTGTTCATGTGAAATTAAAGGCAAGTTTACATTCATGTTATTGGTCACCATATGTGTCTGACATTTGCCATGTGATCACAGCAAACAGGAAACATTTAACACTAACCTGATAAGATTACAGACCGAACATGCTAACTGCAACATGTGACAAAATCTGTGCAGGCTCACTTGTGGTTCTACACTGAAATGCTTCATTTTCCAGGCAAAGACAGAGCTATATGTACAGTAATTTAAGACTAAGTCTACGGCAACATAAATAAAAAGTAAAAATCTGTATTTTACTCCACCCAAGTGTTTGTAGTGGTCACAACAATTATCTCAGTCTCCTTTTACAATGCAAATCGCAAAGAATGGGTGGATAAACAGTATATAAAGGACTATCAAAATCCAAGCAATGGGAAGCAACATGTATTTAACAACTTCTGTTCCAAATAGACAGTTTCATGGAATGGTAATCACAGTGGACTGTACAGCTGCACATGCTAGAGAAGCCAAGATTAAAGACTTGAATTTGAATAAAACCAATGTGATCTTCACAGAAGAGGACCAGTTTTTGATCCACTAGGTCATTTCCACCCACATTAAAAAAGCAAAAAGTGATTAGGGGTAAATGTAAGAGATAAATAGTAATATAATTTTAAACTTTAAAATTTGTATTCTGTTTCTATAGTATGCTTCTGTAAATCTGCTTTGAGGCTATGTCAATTGTTAAAAGTGTTATACCAATAGATTTAATTGAATTGAAATTGAATTACAGAATCCAAGTTGCCTACCAGACTTTCATTTAACTGGTACAGTATGTTGCTGTAGTGGAAATTTTCACTTTAGAGATGTTCATAAGAACCTGTCCTTCTATGCTTCTATATTTCTCATGGCTGGTTGTTATTGGGACTAGAGTATGCAGTTGTTTTCCTAAAAAGGCTTCCAGCAGATCGTTCCCGTGGGACCTTGGTAGGTACAGATTAGCTTGGACAGAAGATGAGCAGGCTTCTAAGTCCAATGGTTGACGATGTTTTGCTTTTACCTGTCTTGTTTCATTTATTTCCCGTCTATAAAATCCTGATGTTATCAATGATCAGGGCCCTTCCTCTCTCATGTTACATGTGGAGTGTTGGGTCCTGCTGCACAGCTGAACACAATAAATATGTGAAACCTTTTTTACTCTTGCCTGTGCCTACCAGTGTGATATTTTATGCTTTAATTCTCTCAAACCTCAAAACTTCCACTTCCAACTTCCAAAGTTGCTCATTGTGGTGCACATAGAAAAGAGCCTGTTCCTGCAGTTCCTGCATTACTGGGTCCTATGTGACTTCAGAGACTTCCTTGTACCAAATTATGTCAACAACTGGCCTATTTTCTGGCATCACCAACACACCTTTGAAATGGTTTCATTCATATCTCTCTGATCGCACACAATTCGTTCAACTAAAATCATTCACCTCTTCGACAGTTTCCGTTACCTCTGGTGTACCCCAGGGCTCTGTCCTGAGCCCTTTGCTATTTATTACTTACCTTTTACCCCTTGGACATATTTTTCATAAGCATCAGGTCAAGTTTCATTGCTACATATGCTGATGACACCCAGCTCTACCTTTCCACAAAACCACATTCCAAACTCCCTCCATCTGCTCTTACTGATTGTCTCATTGACATAAAATCATGGTTTTCAGCAAATTTTCTTAAACTAAATTTCTCATTATAGGCACAAAATCTGTGCTTAACAAATTTTCAAATTTTCTTATTTCCAATCTCTCATAGCTCCCTCATCTCAGGTTAAGAGTCTTGGTGTCATCTTTGATAGTACCCTTTCTTTCACCTCTCATGTAAATAATGTTACTCGGGCTGCATACTTTCACCTTCGAAATATCAATAGGCTTCGCTCCTTTCTCACGACTCAATCAACCACCACTCTTGTTCACAGTCTAATAACCTCCTGGCTTGACTATTGTAATTCCCTTCTTATTGGGATTCCTCACAAAACCCTTCATAAGCTGCAACTTGTTCAAAATTCTTCTGCCCGCATTATTACTCATACTTCCTCTATCCATCATATTACACCTGTTCTGGAACAGCTTCACTGGCTTCCCATTATTTTTCGTAATAAGTATACAATTCTTCTTCTAACATTTAAAGCTACAATCTTGCACCTTCATATCTTCTTGATCTTCTTCATACTCCAAAGCCAACTCTTACTCTCAGATCTTCTTCTTCCACTCATTTCATTGTTCCCTCTGTCCGTCTTGTAACTATGGGGAATAGAGCTTTCAGTTACTCTGCACCTCAGCTCTGGAACTCACTTCCATCTGAACTCCGTAATATTGATTCTCTTTCATTATTTAAATCTCAGCTTAAAACTCATCTGTTTAGTTTAGCTTATTCTACATTATACTTTGTACTGGTCTAATTTGTATCGCAATGTAGCTATTCGATTTTGATTGTCTTTGTTGTTTTTTGTACGGTGACCATGAGTGTTCAGACAGGCGCCTTTAAATAAAATGTATTATTATTATTATTATTATTATTATTATTATTATTATTATTATTATTATTATTTATACTTTGTAGAAGCCAACATTCTGTTTTCCTATTTGAGTTTAGACAAACATTTATGAAGAGTAACTTCACACATGCACCAAATTCAGATATGTTGTAGACCCTGGTCTGAAGTTTGTTGCTATTACTTTTCTAAGCGATCCGAGTACCGGTACTTCCGGTACTGGGTCTCAAAATGGACTCCCATTATAAACTTTGGAGGTTTATAACTCGGCAAACTTTCGAACTATCTACACCATACTCGGCCAGCTCCTTTAGGGTGATACTCTGAACAAACTTTTAAATTGGTGTACCGACTGGCCTTTCGGTTGTGCCGCAGCCCTAGATTTACAAATCTAGTTATTATTATTATTATTATTATTATTTTTATTATTTTAGCTCAGATGAAAGGACTGGCAGCAAGACATGCTTGCCCACATTAGGTGATTGGGTCTCATGATGAACCCCAAAAAATGTGTGCTTTCTCTTTCTCAGAGAACCAGTTTTCTAGTGGAAATTGAGATTCGACAATGGTACAGGCACAACTGTCTCCTGTATGTGTGAATTTAATCCTTATCTCTATCTGGGCTAGGCCAAGACTTATCTGGCTTTTGGGTCTCATGGCATGAGACCATTTCATTTTTGGCTCAGGAGCAAGGGCTTTCACCCTCTAAACTGCCTGGTCAGAGTTATAATAGACTTATGTGCTGCAGGTTTCTTACCCTTGTTGAAAAGGCCCTGGTTTCCTACCTTAGATTCCACTCTTGGTGTGCGTTGCCATTGCAAAACACTTTCAATGAGTGCCTTCTATCAATGGCTGGGGTGCTGTTCTCAATTGCTGCCTGGAAATGAGGGCTGTGTTTCTAACTGTGAAACACTTTCTCTTGTCTCTAAAGGGCTACCATGTGTTGGTACATGGACAATGCACAAAGAAGTTTTCACCATCTGAATCATCCATCCATCCATCCAGCTCTCTCATGGGCTGTGGTGTGGTGTCTCCTCATGGTCGCCAAGCCCATGGCTTTGGGGAGACTCTCAATTTTAATTGCCTATAAGAGGCATGGAAGTGAAAGTGGTGTTTGTTTGCTTCAGAGGAGTCGACCCACTGTCCCCTCTGGTTTGCCTCACACCTCCGTTTCCTCTGGGGCTAAGGCCAATGTTGCAGAGGCAAGGAATCATCTGTTCCCCTTTCCCCAAATAGCTCAAACACCTATTGTTAGTGGCTCCTCAATGGCACACAAGACATGGCTCCTCAAGACAATCCCACCTGGAAGGACCTCCTGTCTTAGAGATAATAGCTCATAGATTCTGGTCTAGGGCTTGATTGAATTCTAGAGCTATGTTCTAGAACTGGAGGCTCTTCCTATCGTTGTTCGAACTAGATCCAAGTCTACTGCCTGGGCAGGGCTAGCCCTCACTACATTTAAGATGGTTGTGGATATTTCAGCTAACCACACATCCATTCTTGGGGCCACTAAGGGGAGGCACCCTTTGATCTTTCATTTCCTGAGCAATGCCAGATGGCTAAGGACTTTCTGCAGCCTCTCTCTGGCCTAGAGGGGCTATCAGAAGCTCCTTTCATTCCATTGGGGTGACCCCAGAGATGTTTATAAAAACTCTAAAAACTGCTCTTCTGTTAGCATTAACTAGGATATATGCAGGCCTTAATAGTAGCTTTTTCCTGACTGGAGCCTCTTCCTGCCTGGAGTTCACTCCTGGAATGGTTAAAGCTATTTTGCACCCCAGACTGTGTTACATCCTGAAGGTGCCTTCATTGACTGGTTAGTGTGTCATCCTGCATGCCTTCTATTTCCTGACTCCTGAGTGTTTGCAGCAAGAAAATCTGCATCTACTGTACCTATTTTTAGTTCTTTGCGCCTGCTTTTGGTGGTTGCAAAAGGGGTAATATCATCAGCAAATATCACCTCTCTCACTGACTTATAGATACCATCACCTGGTACTAAGTGGTGTGTGGAATGTCTTCACCATTTGGCAACAGGGTACACTCTACTAGGATTGCAGCATCGTCTCTAGAAAAGGGAGTCCCTCTGCATGATGTTTCTGCTGAGGCAGGCTGGTCCTCTCTGCACACATTCATCAGGTTCTACACTTTATACTTGAACTTGTCTGTGGGCTCTCTGCAACTGTGTCAAGACTCTGCCCGGACTTTGGCCATGTGCCTTTTTGTTTATGTTCTGTGTTCACGTGTCTGCCCCGCCCTTGTCTCTTCCTGCCCATTTCTGCACACCTGTTCCTCATGTTTCTGATTGTCTTGTCTATTTATTTGATCCGCATTGCCTTGTGCAGCACAGAATCCTCTGTTGTCTTTATGTCTGGTTTTGTCTTTGTCCTGTTTTGTGTTTCTTTTTTAGTTAATAAATCCTGTTTTTGTTTAGCTGTCCTGCGTTTGGGTCCGTTTTTACCCCCGCGCCCTTGACAGAAGGATTCCGCCGCACTAAGACCCAGCAGGATAGCTGTAGCCTGGACCGGCCGATTGGGAGCACCTTTTTTTTTTATTTGAGCTTTTTTCTTTTTCTTTTTCCCCCTGGACTTCGCGGTTTTGGTGACATCGGTCCGCATTTTTCCGGTGAGGGACGCCGCTCTGCTTCCGGTTTCTCCGTGGGGGGTGCTGCCTCACTTCCTGTTTGCGGGCCATGTCACCAGCCCAAGTTTTTTTTTTCGGTGTCCTGCGACATCGCCTCGCACCTGTCCGGTGGGGGGCATCGCTTCACTTTTGGTTTCCGTGGAGGACGTCGCCCCACTTCCTGTCCGCGGTGGGTGTTGCAGGCCCGTGTTTTGTCCCATGGATTTTTTTTTCTGTGGATTTTTCTATTCTTGTGGAGGATTTATTTTCTCCCCGCCCTGCCTCCCCTTTTTCTGGTTCCCGAGAGGTGGGTCTGGCTGCGGTGCGTCGGGGGTTGCGCTCGGCTCTCCTGTTCGGCTGTGGACATCGCTCGGTCCTCCTGTTCGGCTGTTGACGTTGCTCGGCCCTCCTGTTCAGCTGTGGACGTCGCTCGGCCCTCCTGTTCGGCTGTGGACGTCGCTCGGCCCTCCTGTTCGGCTGTGGACGTCGCTCGGCCCTCCTGTTCGGCTGTGGACTTCGCTCAGCCCCTCTGGCTGCGCCGCCATGTGCCTTGCTCCCCCACCTGCCTCGCCGTGTGCCTTGCTCCCCCCACCTGCCTCGCCGTGTGCCTTGCTCCCCCCACCTGCCTCACCGTGTGCCTTGCTCCCCCCTCCCGGACCCGTCGGGACTGTCAGGACGGATTGGCGCGTTGGGAGCCGTGCCTCGAGGGGGGGTAGTTTCAGGACTCTGCCCGGACTTTGGCCATGTGCCTTTTTGTTTATGTTCTGTGTTCACGTGTCTGCCCTGCCCTTGTCTCTTCCTGCCCATTTGTGCACACCTGTTCCTCATGTTTCTGATTGTCTTGTCTATTTATTTGATCCGCGTTGCCTTGTGCAGCGCGGAATCCTCTGTTGTCTTTATGTCTGGTTTTGTCTTTGTGCTGTTTCGTGTTTCTTTTTTAGTTAATAAATCCTGTTTTTGTTTAGCTGTCCTGTGTTTGGGTCCGCTTTTACCCCCATGCCCTTAACAAACTGATGTGTTGACTCAGTCTTGTCTTGTCAGCAATTCACACGGCCCTGCAATTCACATTCCCTTTTACTTGAAAGGGAATGTCTGTAATTTGGGTCACTGAGAAAGGAACAAGAATCTGTGTCACTTGCCACACATTGGGAAAGCTTGATGTCTTCAGACTATTAGAATCTGGTGATATGGGACCTTTTGTGATAGATGACCTTTTTTTGGTCTTGCTGACATGCATTGCTACATTACCTGACCTCTTTCAGCCAATGAAATTGCCTGCTGGATATGGCTGATGGCAGAACAACATGGCACAAAGAGATCACAATTAATTGCCAAACTGTGATTGGGGACAGTGCCACAACCTGGTATTTATTGCAGAGGTCATCCAGCTGGCAGAGGACCATTTGGCAGTATACCCTGAGGCAGATGAGAAGTAGCTCTCTTCAATGTAATCTCTGGAGTTGGGATCCTGAAAGAGATCCTGATGGACCAAGGGACAACATTTATGTCACAGACAATCCACAAACTTTATGAATTATTGGGTACTAAATCAATTCAAATTGTCATCTATCACCCCAAAACAAATGGCTCATTGAACGAATTAGTAGAAATTTGAGATAAGTGGCTAGAACCCCTATTTTTTGCAGCACGAGAGGGCATATTTGAAATTGCAGTGTGCTTGACGTCACAAGGGAAAATTGGGAGAAGGGATTTCGAACAGTAAAATTTAAATTCAATACCTTCTGGACCTGTGTGCAAAACTCCACACCTTGGGTCACATGTGAATAGAATAGTATTTGCAACAGAGAAAACACACAGACAAACTGCTCTGCTGTGGAGACCACCTTTCACCGTCCCAAATCACAGATTTAGCCATGTTGCAAAAAGAATGTTCTTACATCTCCTCAGCTGTATAAAACCTCATTGAACACCAAAGTGAGACACCACCAGAGTTGTAGTGTCCATCCACTCCTAATGATTACCTGTAATTGGTCCAGCCCTGTGGTCTTGGTGCTCAAATCTGATAGGTTGTTCAGATTCTGTGTAGACTTTAGATTAGTCAGCAAGGTGTCTAAGTTTGACACGCATCCAATGCCTCAAAATGACAAACTGTTCGATTGGTTAGGTGCTGCTCTTTTTTAAACAACACTGGATTTAACAAAGGGATATTGGTGAATACTCCATTGTCCTGGCCTTTTCTGCTTGGTTTGGCTTGCAACAGTTTATGACTCTTCCTTTTGGTTAGTTCAGAACTCCAACAATGCTTCAGCGGCTCATGGACATAATCCTCTGGCTGCATGTGGTGTATGCTGCTGCCTACTTGGATGACATTATCATCTATAGCAATGATTGTCTGTCCTGACTTATGGACAGGTATGGTATCTGTGCTTCCACTTGGGTCATGGGCAGGCCCAGCCCCATACTGCCCCATTCAATACCAAAAAGGGGGTGAGAAAATTTCCGGAGCTGGCTGGCTATTACTGTAGGTTTATACCTACTATATACATACATGCTTATAAAACTATTCGGACATCACCAGCCTGCTGACCGATCTGACTAAAAAGGGAGCACCAGACTAGTTCAGTAGATGAATGATAAGGGGTAGACACTCTGAAACAGGTGAATATCAGGAAAACGGCCAGCATATGTCACTAGTCTGAGGAGAAACAGGGCAGGTTTTCATTTCAAGTTGTATATTGTCTATAACTGTGTGACAAATACAATTTTAAATCACAAATCAGCTCTCCCAATTAATATGATTAGTAGCAGTCACCACTTGTTTGAGTTTTTTCATGCCTGTGAATATATGCACCTGTTTTATAAAATTGACTTTTGGATTGTTTGATTAGGTCAGTTTCAATGTGATCTAATGTATTCTAACACAGTTGGTTATACAGCATATCCAGATGCTCATTGTACTAATTGTCAGGAATCTTCCCATCACACAGAGCACTGCAAGCCAAGCCATTCAGCATGCATAGCAGCCCGCAGTGCTATGGCACATACTTCCGCATTGTTCTGTGTTTGTTTATGTGACCATGTGTGTTTGTTTTGATTCACTTCTTTTTTTTCACCAACATCTTGTCAATGGCTGTTTCCCTCCCGTGTCTTTATTGCCACACATGCTGGGTCCTTAAGCAGGATCCCACCAGAGGCCAATGTGGCAGACTGTACATTTATGCAGTACTTTAAAATACAACAAAATAAAGCAATGCAAATGCAAATTTTCCATGCAGACTATACGGTTATATGCAGATCAGCATCCGCACCCAACCTGGATCTCTCTTCTCTGCAGCTTGCCTTTAATACTGTCTAACACAACATGTTTGACTGTGAATTGTGTGATCACTCTTGCTGCTTGAAGAAAAGCCTATGACTTTTCACCCTCTGGACCTGATTGCTTGACACTGATACTGATCCACATGTGACTGAACTCTTTTATATACGTATATATATATATATATATATGTATGTATGTGTGTATATATATATATATGTATGTATGTGAGTATATATATATATATATATGTTTGTATGTGTGTATATATATATATATATATATATATATATATATATATATATATATATATATATATATATATATATATATATATATGTGTGTGTGTATATATATATATATATATATATATATATATATATATATATATATATATATATATATATATATATATATATATATATATATGCGTATATATATACACACACACACAAAATATCATATGAATATAGTCACAGAGTATTTTGACTTCTCTCATATGCCTAATATTCACCCAGAGCTGATCGGCCCTATACGCTCACTACGCAAGTTGTGTAGGGCCCCGCAAATTACGCAAGGCCCCGCCTCCCCCTGCCTTATTTTACAGCGCGTGTTAATGTTTACTGTGTAGATGACAATATGAAGCGGAGCTATCCATCTGGCCATGAAATGAGAGTGAATGAGAGTGAAATGCGAGAACAGCAATCAGGTAAACTTGTGTTCTCTTCAAGTTTGATGTCAGCAAGACCAAATAACAGTAAAGTTAAGTTGATGTGATTTTGTCTCTAGTCTCTATCTGACTAGCTACATTAGCAGTGCTGCCAGTGCATCTCTTGGCCCTTTCACATCAATTTATTGCGTGAACATTCGCGTGAATAAACGCCCAAGGGCAACGGTGTTTATAAACGGAAGCTCGATAACTCGCCGCGCTTGAACATGCGTTCATATTTGCGCGTGCAATCGTGCACGAAATGACACGCGCGCTTTCCAGCAGCAACAGCAGCAAGCAGGACCAGTGCAAAAAGTAGCGTGATAGCAAGTATTCCTAATGACAATGTTTATAGTCTCTCAATCAAATTTCAGTTTCTTCCAGACAGTCCAAATAGACTGGTGTCAACAATGCTGAAAATGCCCAGAAAATGCTAAATTATTATTATATATAATAATAATTATAGATTATTTTGTTATATTTTATTATTTTCTGCTTATTTAAGATAATGTTAATATTCACTTTAAATTTAATTGCTAATATTCAACTCAAAATTCTATTTAAAATATTCCATTCACTAAAGATTTGTTTATACCTCATTCAATTCTGTATTGTTTTACTCTTTGACCGAGAGATGGAGCAAACTTTTTTAAAAGGAGGGAGGTTTGTACTGGGAGCAGTGGGGTGTCAAGTGTGAATGTGTGGCAAATGGTTTACATGGCTCACGGGTCAGGTAGGAGGGCCCCTTAGCAGAATTTTGCTTAGGGCCCCAGGGAGGTCAGGATCGGCTCTGTATTCACCGCAATGTTTTAGTAGGTAATCTCACCTGGATACTGTAGACCTTTTTAGAAGTTTCTTCTGTCATTTAAAAAAGAAACCCCTATAAAAGCACTGACACCTGATGATGCCTATGATACTGAGAAATGTGTATCCTGATGTATATACACTATCTGGCTAAAGTGTGTGAACACCTGGCCATTATGTCAACATGTCCATTTTTCCTAAACAGATTTTGAGGCACAAAGGTGCTTAGTATGTATTTGTATGCTGTAGTGTTACAAGGGAACTGGAATGCTGACATCAGCAATGGCACAAATTCCCACAGTCACAATTCAAAATCTAGTGGAAAACCTTCTCAAAGGAAGGGTATTATGTAGGTTATTATAGTACTAAAATCAAAATGGGATGTTTCAAAAAGCACATATAGGTTTTAAGGTCAGGTGTTTTGGGGACACCATATGTCACAACATCGTTATAAAATTGTTATATTAATAAAAATTACACACAACACACCAGGCTAAAATATTTTCAAAACCAAAAATTATTTTGGTTAATAGGAACCAGGCTCAGAAGGGAACCCATCCTCTTTTGGGAGACACTCTACAGTAAATAGTGTAAATGTAAATAATGTCCTTTCTATGACAGTTTATAGTAGTGCAACCAAGAGCTCCTGAGGAACTAATGGGACATCGTAAACTCTGCATTCAGCACAGACCTGATTGCTCATAAAGACACATTAGATTTGAACATGGTAATTCCCACTGAATGTCCACAAAGTTTACATTTATGGTATTTGGCAGAAACCTTTATCCAGAGTAGCTTAGATTTACCTTGCTTAGACAACTTAGCAGTTGAGAGTGAATGGTCTTGCTCAGGGTCCCAAAAGTGAAATGATTTGTACTTGTAATCTTAATCATGTCTGCCAAAAGTTATAAATATAAACTAAATGCATATATCCAATAACGGCATGTCACTAACAGATTCTAATTAACTGAACTCAAGTGTCTAATTATTTTGGAATTTTCTATTATTGCAATTTAAATACCGCAAACATATTACTCATTCTATAATAGTAGTAGTCTTGTATTTACTGATGGATATAGAAAGATGTGGGTGTACACATGTGGCTTACCAGGTCCATTATTTAAACAAACAAAACATATATAAACAGAAATAGTTATAAGTAATTTTAGCCACATATTTTCATATGGTAACTCATACCACTATGCAGTTATGTATGGACCTTAAAGTACAGGGAGATATTCTGTCCTGTGTCACTGTCAAAAATGGAGTATGGAGAATCACATACACACAACATAGTGTTAAATAATATCGTTAAACATGTGTTTTCAGAAAAATAAGCCTTATCGTCCTACGTACATTACAGCACAGTGAAATTCTTTTTATTGCATATACCAACTTATGAAGTTTGGGTCAGAGTGTAGGGTCAGATATGATACAATGCCCCTGGATCAGAGTAGGTTAGAGGTGTTTCTCAAGGGTCAGTAGAGGCAGCTTGCAATCAATAATGGTTAATCACTGTCCACCACTGTTTTCCCACAGCATCTTCAAATCTTCTGGAACTCAATGAAACTCCTACACAAGATATTATTTTTAAAACTAGTCTCAAGATTCCAGAAAAAAAAAACTGAATGGACTAGTGCTGACTCAATGTTTCAGTAGACTTCCTACTTCATTCTGGGCACATTAGAAGGCAACTACACTTCTTAACTTTCTCTTTCTCTCAAACACACACACACACACACATACACACACAGGATTCTTGCACCACAGGAAAGCAGACAGAGGAATTCTGCTCATGCTCATTGGTGAGACGAACACATGTACTTTAGCCCACAGTCTCTTTCTTGCACAGCCATCAACCCACACCCCCAAACCCCGTCCACTGCATTCCCTCCATGAAGAGTGATAAATCTTTACTAGTGCAAT
This sequence comes from Tachysurus vachellii, assembly GCF_030014155.1. Classification (NCBI taxonomy): domain Eukaryota; kingdom Metazoa; phylum Chordata; class Actinopteri; order Siluriformes; family Bagridae; genus Tachysurus; species Tachysurus vachellii. The sequence goes on along the minus strand of NC_083476.1, from coordinate 8,875,705 downwards.
AGAATGACTAAGAGGCATTTTTTCCAGCCAGAAAAAATAAAAAGAGAAAGCAAGGAGTCAATAAGTAGTTTTGAGCTACTCTCACAAAATTGGAAACTTTAAATGTGAGTTGTTGTGTTTATGTTTTTATGTAATCTTATGGAAATTCTGAAGATGAGCAATAAGCTGGTATCATTAAAAGTCCAAAAGCAAAAACACACTTACAGTCTTGAGTTATGTCTTACACTGCTTTCTACTGTTGTAGTGTGTTAAATCTATAACCAAAATAGCATAGTGCAAATTTTAATCAGATGAATTTTCCTCTGAATCTCTGAAAATATTGTACATTTTCTGTTAATCCAATAAACCTCATTTCACTACTGAAATATTACTGTGTCCTTCAGTTATTTGATAGATCAAAATGAAATTGCTGATCCAAACTCCCAAATATTTATAAATGAAAATCATGGAAATTGTCAGGGATTCCTAAACTTTTGCATACAACTGTAAATGATGTTCAAAAAACTTATTAAAAATCATATCCTTCAGGATTGTTAAGATTAACATTTTACATTTATATTTGTTAAGAATTGTGGTATGAAAATATTGTATAAGAAATATACTAACATAAAATCATCTAAGAATTGCAGACCCAACTGTAAAATACAGACCTCACTGAGTCAATATAAAGATCCAACACTGTTCCCTCTCCTCTCTCAGTCTCTCTTTTTATCCCCTTCTTTTCACCCCCATTTTGTAGATAAGTTCACTGCCAGGAAGTCCTCGTGTGTTGTGCATGGTTAATGTCTTATTACTGTTTGGCAGCAAATGCTCGGAAACTCTGAACACAGCTGCCTCAAGCTAATGCAGTGATGACACACAGTCTCTCTAAACATACTCTTGCGCACTCTCTATGTAAAAAAAACACTCACATATACACACCCTGGCTAAATTAGGTAGTTTTTGAATTGAAGGGCAAGTTAGAACAGTTGAATTAAAAACTAAAAACTGAGAAAGAAGCAAGAAGATTCTTTAAAAGAAACATCTAAAAAGAAGAAAGAGGGAAAGTGAAGTGCAAAAGTAAGTGCTGAAGTGGAGACCATATGGACTCTGCATTAACGCGGTCTGAATGTGCAATCATTTGGTGTACACACACACAAATACACACACACAAATAATCTTTACTTTTCTCATGTTTCCTTTTCTTATAAAAACCTGAAAAATATATAATCTGTTGCTAGAACTAGCAACCCTACCAATACTAGTAACCCCACTAGTGCCTCAGTGGTTGATCAATTATTGGTCTACAGAAAAGCCTGTGCATGGTCATATGTGCTAAATTCAACAGGTCAACAAGTCTTTCATTTTTTTGTCAGCTGTTAGGGAGATGATACTATCCATGTCCAAGTAAGAAAATTATATTATAAACATAAACAATATAACCATATGTGTCAAATAACACAAATAAATCGTGCAAATCAACTTGCAAATCACTGTCCTAAATCTAAAGAACAGAAAATATCATATGCACTTTATTATCGAGAAGTCAAGTCAAGTCAAGTCAAGTCTAACTCTAACTGTAACTCTATATGAGGTATTGAAAAGTCAACTATAGAGACTTTATGTACACATAAGATGAAGAAATTATACGATTTAAGATCCAAATATGAGAAAAATTGGAATTATTAGAAGCTATATTTTTGATGAAATGTGCAAAGTCAATAATCCAACCTACTGTATATTAAGCGGTGCTACATTTTACTCACCAGATGCACAATACAAGGTCTGGCAGAACTCCACCAGGGAAGACACCCAGAATATGATGATGATTATAGGTTAGAGACGTCAGGTCATTTGATGAAATAGCATTAAATGTATAAAAGCAATTTATTTATTTTAATATGTCCTATTAGTTTTATTATGTCAATTCGAAATGTGTTTTTTTAATTCATTGAATAGAAATGATAGGAATAGAAATAGATCTCTTTTTGCACTTGCAAATATTTTCTGTTACATTTTTAATAAAATGTGCTGGAGCTGCAAGCCAATTTCAAACTGCTGTGTGCAAGAAAGAAAAAAAATGTAAGTCATCTAGTGATTAAACGACAAGTGCGTATTCGAACGAGAGAGCTTTTGTTAAGCTCAAACAGGGCTGGAATCCATGTTGTCAGTGTGTTCTGTCCAACAGGACGGAAAAGGAGGAAAGAAAGTGAAATGGCCTTCTTAACAGGATGACGTGCAGGGAAAGCCGGTTTGGAGCCTTGTCACCATAAGCAATTTATTTATTTTAATATGGCCTATTAGTTTTATTATGTCAATTAGAAAAGTGTTTATTTTTTAAGTTCATTGAATAGAAATGATAGAAATAGAAATAGATCTCTTTCTGCACTAGCAAATATTTTCTGTTACATTTTTAATAAAATGTGCTGGAGCTGCAAGCCAATTTCAGACTGCACTGTGTGCGAAAGAAAAAAAATTTAAGTCATCTAGTGATTAAATGACAAGTGCGTATTGGAACGAGAGAGCTTTTGTTAAGCTCAAACAGGGCTGGAATCCATGTTGTCAGTGTGTTCTGTCCAACAGGATGGAAAAGGAGGAAAGAAAGTGAAAAGGCCTTCTTAACAGGATGACATGCAGGGAAAGCCAGTTTGGAGCCTTGTCACCATAAGCAATTAAACCATGGATTCAGACATCTCTCTCTCTCTCTCTCTCTCTCTCTCTCTCTCTCTCTCTCTCTCTATCTATCTATCTAAGACTGGACTGAATTCAGAATGCCTAGCAAACATATCAGGCAGCTGATTTTTTCTACTCATACATCTATGAAATCCAAATTGTAATCTAAATGTTTCATAGTTCATTATGAAAATTTTACTGTGAGGCATCAGCACATTCACAGATTTAAAGAGAATAAGAGGGGTTATTTGATTTGATATCATCTATCTGCACCTCTTATAAACCATTTTTTCCAATTATGCCCATTTCTAGCAGGTTACCTTTTAGCTTATGACTATAAAATATGGAGAAAGTATGCAAAACCCACACATGCCACTGCTGCACTTTTATGTGATTTTGAAAGTCAGGGTGAGGATATTATGATGATGTTACTTTTGTTAATATAATATAATATAATATAATATAATATAATATAATATAATATAATATAATATAATATAATATATAATAATAATAAGAATAAGAATAATATTAATAATAATAGTCATACAATTAACCATATGTACTTTTTATGATTTTTAAGAAGTGCCATTAACATTCCTATATTTGATAATAAAGGCAAGAGATCTAAATTATTATTATTTTTTTTAATTATTTCAAAATTATTTGTTATGTATATAATATTTTAGTTGTCATCATGAGAATTCTAGCAAATATCATTCTTACATTTGTGATGAAACTTTCACCTCCTTTAATCTCTATTAATGATTCTGGCAGCACTCTAGGAACATTATGGACACAATGGTTAATTTGCTTCAGGTCTGGTCAGTCTGTAATATTTGCTTGTATGCTAAGATAACATCATACCTTTGCAGCCTGTCATGGTAGATTTGATGCATGTCATGCTGTTCTGTATTCCATTTATGAAGGATTAGAATGTAATGTAAATATATAATTCCCCAAACCGCCTAATAGCTGGATTACTTCCTTTTTCCATCTGACTCAGCTGGTCCCAGACAGAGGGCTTCTGCTCATAAATGAGCTCATACCCATTAGCCAATTTTGGACAGAGTAAACTTATGTGAAGCCATATTATAACATTTGTAAAACCATAGTCACACATGGTTTTGATATAACTATTCTAGATCCTTATTATAAGTATACATCCACATACAGAGATTCTCACATACATTTGCCACATATGTCTCTGACAAATACTATATACTCAAAAAACTGTTGCCAATTGTTAATTGTTTGTAATCTACTCCTGCTTATGAGTGTGTACTTTTATAGAGAAGAAGAAAACTCAAATAAACATCAACTTCAAAACATATAAATTGAATGGATTTCTGCACTTTAATAAAAAGATGTGGAAGTGGGGGCATGCTAGAGCAGTATTTTGTGAATGGAGGGTGGAGACAGAGAAGGTGAGTGGTAAGAATTGTTCACCTGCATGGAATTAAGCTAATGAACATTCTTTGTATCGGGCCACATTCACACTGCAGGTAAAAGTGGCCCAAATCTGATTTTTTTGGGGTCAAGTGACTTCTTCAAGAGTAGTGTGAACACTCAAATCTAGCCCAGATCTGATTTTTTCAAATCAGATTCAGACCACTTCCATATGTGGTCCTGAATCAGACCCAAATCTGATTTTTTCCAATGTGGCCGCAGTGTGAACAACCAAGGCGGATTTGATGCGACTTTTACGTAAATCTACATCGACATTCGTCACAATTATGCGCCGGCGAGTACGCACACAAACGTGACTACGCCTACAAAATGGATCAAATAATCAAAAGTTGCCCTTGACATCCGAAAATTTTCAAAACATTGCGTCTCTGTGCTGCCATTACACAAACATTTAGAAACAAAAGCAAAAATGCTTACTTCCTCCATAACCTCGCCAACTTTTGCGCAATGGTGTGCTGCGTGTGACGTCATTGTTATTGTTCGTTTGCGCATGCGGGTCAGTTCGAAACAGCAAACAGTTCACACTGGTATCTGATATTGGCCACCTTTAAAAGGTAATGTGAACAGCCAAACAAAAAAATCAGATCTGAGCAAAATATCCGAATTGAGCATTAAGCCTCAGTTAGCTGTGGTGAGGATAAAGAGGAGAGATATGAGCACCTCAAGAGAGAGCACTAATCAACAAAGTGTGTGTGTGTGTTTGTATTTAATTACTTACTTCTAATTTACTTACTTCTACTGAAAACTACTAAAAAGATAAAAATAATGTATAATGCAACTATTGAGTTGTTTCTAGACTGCCTCCAGTTTGGTGATTACCTAGTCAAATAGGGAAGTGTTGACTAGGTATAGCTATATATGGTCATTTCAACCATATATAGCTGTTGGAGTACACAGTGAAATGAGACAACATTTCTCCAGGACCATGGTGCTACATAAAACAAAGACAGAGCTAAGTACTTAGTAAGTAGTCCTAGCCACATAAAGTGCATCTGTGTAATCTGTTGCAAACAGTGCAAGACAAAAGACAATGAAGACAGTGCAAAACAAAAGACAGTGGAAACAAGACAATACACAAAAACAGCGCCGACTAGTGTAAATACTGTATGTTCAAACAATATTATGTGTTCAGAAATACTGGAATGAACACATTAGAATTATAGCAGCAGTTACATGAGGTACTGTATTGTAAAGTATTGTGCAAAACAGCAATTGACTGCAATGTGAGACAGCATGTAAACAGTTTGAAATGATGGTGCTGTAGACATGGATGTAAAATTGGAAGAGTGTGTATTTGGTGTGGGTCATGTACAGTTGATTGTGTATGTGTGTGTGTATTGTGCTCAGTACAGTTCAGTTATTAAGGAGTCTGATGGCTTGTGGAAAGAAACTGTTACACAGTCTGGTTGTGAGGGCCCGAATGCTTTAGTACCTTTTTCCAGACAGCAGGAGGGTGAAGAGTTTGTGTGTGAGGCGTGTATGGGGTCATCCACAATGCAGTCTTGCGGATGCAGCATGTTGTGTAAATGTCCATGATAGAGTGAAGAGAGACTCCAATGATCTTCTCAGCTGTCCTCACTATCGGCTAACCCAGTTCCCAAACCAGACAGTGATGCAGCTGCTCAGAATTCTCTCAGTGGCCCCTTTGTAGAATGTAGCCAGGATGGGAAGAGGAGGCCTTTATAAGAAGTAGAGACACTACTGGGCTTTCTTGGTGATAGAGCTGCTGTTGAGTGACCAGGTGAAGTTCTCCGCTAGATGAACACCAAGAAATTTGGTGCTCTTGACAATCTCTACAGGTGATCCTTCAATGTGAGTGGTTGCTCTGTGCTCTCCTGAAGTCAAAAACCATCTCTTTAGTTTTATCAACATTCAGAGACAGGTTGGTTGCTCTGAGAAATTTACCCATTGTGGGACAAATTAAGGAATATCTTATCTTATCTTACAACAGACAGTTAGCTGTTGCACCTTCTCTCTGTATGCTGACTCGTCATTCTTGCTGATGAGACCTACCATGGTTGTGAGTCAGCAAGGTGAACAGCAGTGGGTGATGCTGGAAATGCTGTTCCCGATCCGGACTGACTGAGGTCTCCCAGTCAGGAAGTCCAGGATCCAGTTGCAGAGCGTGGTGTTCAGTCCCAGCAGGCTCAGATTCTCAATCAGGTGCTGAGAGATGGATGTGGTGAATGCTGAACTAAAGTCTATGAACAGCATTCGTATGTAAGTGTCTTTATTGTCCAGGTGGGTGATGGCTAAATGAAGGGCCTTGGCAATGGCATTGTCCGAGGAGCAGGTTGGATGATCCGCGGACTGTAGGGGGTCCAGTGTGGAAAATAGGTCTTGATGTGCCTCATGACGAGCTTCTCAAAGCACTTCATGATGATGGGTGTAGACTTCTTTGGGATGGGGACAATGGTGGTTGTCTTGAGGCATGTAAGAACAACAGAGCTGCTCAGGAAATGTTGAAGATGTCAGTGAAGACATCCGCTAGCTGTTCTGCGCATTCCCTGAGCAGCCTGCCAGGAATGTTTTCTGGTCCCGCAGCCTTCCATGGGTTAACTCCTAATAGTCCTCCTCACGTCTGCCGTGAATAGAGAGAGTCCCTGATCGTTGTGGGGAAGGATGGTCTTCATTGCCGCTACTTTGCTCTGCACCTCAAACCGAGCATAGAAGTTATTCAGCGCATTTGGGAGGGAGGCATCTCTATTACAGCCAGGTGAAGCTGTCTTGTAGTTTGTGATCGCCTGTATGCCCTGCCACATGAGCCGAGTGTCTTCACTGTCCTGGAAGTGGCTGTGGATTGTCTGGGCATATAGTTTGGACGTTGCTGTTCTTAGGGCTGCCCTGTCCCCTGTTCTGAAGGCTAGGTGTCTAGTCTTCAGCAGCGCACGCACTTTAGCAGTCATCCACAGCTTCTGGTTGGAGCGTGTGGTGATGGTCTTGGAGATGGTCACATCATCAATGCACTTGCCAAAGTAGCTGGTCACTGATGCCGTGCACTCCTCCAAGTTGACGGAGTCGCCGTTGGTTTCAGCCTCCCTGAAGATGTTCCAGTCAGTGCACTCCCCAGTCAAAGCAGTCCTGAAGAGCAGAAGTGGCTCCTGCTGGCCAGGTTTTAACCTGCTTTAGATCCAGTTTAGTGCAACGATATGCAAGATCCAGCATGTTTTCCCCTCTTGTTGCAAAGTCCACATACTGATGGAATTTACGGAGCACTGATTTAAGATTTGCATGATTTTAGCATTAGTGCCTGGGGGGGATGAAAAACGTGGTTAATTCCCGTGGTAAATAAAATGGCCTGCATCTAACATTCACAAACTCCACTAGTGATTAGCAGTAACTAGAAACAAGCACAGTTCTTGCACCATTCTGTGTTGATGTAAATACACACACCACCACCACGAGCCTTACCGCACAGAGCTGCATTTCTGGCGGCATTTTTGCCAAGTAGCACATTCGAGTTGGATGTAGTCCAGTTTATTGTCCAGGGAGCAAACATTGGAAAGTAGAATAGACAGGAGAGCTGGCTAGCTAGAGTTTGTTTTTAACCTAGCGTAGACGCCCGCCCACTTGCCGCACTTCTGCTTCCTCAAGCACCTCTTTCAGCATCCCCTCTCCTAGTCCTTCCCATAGTCTTCGGTATCAGGCGACGCCGAGGACTGGAGGCCTGGTCTCGGCAGCAAGCCGAGGTCGCGAAGCCTTTCCAACACATAATTGTGCAGGTTGGTTGTTGAATGATTTCTGTATTGTACCAAATTCTGGCGTCCATGTACTAGCAATAGTCGGGCTAAAAAACCTAAATAGCACCATATTGTATCCGGAGTGGCAGCCGCATACTACTGCTGTGCCGCCATCTAAGCCATGATTATTGGTGTATATTTATATATGATTGTATATATATATATATATATATATATATATATATATATATATATATATACAACAAACAGGGAAAGAAGTGCTAGTTGAAGTGTTAATAATAAGTAGGTCTTCAACCGTTGTTTGAAAATAGCCAGTGACTCAGCTGTCTGGACCCCTAGGGGAAATTGATTCCACCACCTTGTTGCCAGAACAGAAAAGAGTCTTTTAGTATGCTTACCTCTTACCCTGAGAGATGGGGGAATCAGTCAAGCAGTGCTGGTAGCTCTGAGGGTGCGAGGTGCAGTGCGAGGAGTGATGAGGGAGCTGGTCCATTTTTGGTTTTGTAGGCAAGCCTCAGTGTTTTGAATCTGATGCATGCCGCTACCAGAAGCCAGTGGAGGGATTGCAGCAGCAGGATGGTATGCGAGAACCTAGGCAGGTTGAAATCCTTGATTATAGACAATGCGTTCAAGAATTTTTTAAAGAAACGAGAGAAGCGATACCGGTCTGTAGTTACTGATGTCTGATGGATCCAGAGCAGGTTTCTTTAGAATGGGAATAACCCTTGCTCTCTTGAAGGTAGTTGGTACATGACTAGATGCTATGGATCCATTGATGATAGTGGTAATGAAAGGCAGAAAGTTTTGCAAGATGGTCTGGAGCATAATGGAAGGGAGTGGATACAATGAGCAGGTGGTAGGATTGCAAGACTGGATGAGTTGTAAAATCTCTTCTGCTGCTACAGTTGAGAAATGAGGCAACGAAGGAGTAGGGGAATCCAGACTGTGAGATGTAAGTGCAGTCGGGGCAGAAGTAAAGGGCCTGCAGATTTCCTCAATCTTCTCATGATAGAAAGAAGCAAAGTCCTCTGCAGTCAGGGAGGATAAACAGGTGGAGCCGGGGGTTGAGTAGAGAAGAGATGATGATGGGTTTTGTTTCGAGGGTCTTGAAGAGCTCGCAGATGGCTCGAGTCCGTAAACAAAGCCGAGGGACACATGGAGGGATATAATCTAGGCTAAAGCTACCACCACACCAGCTCTCCTTACACAGCATTTTCCTCGCTAATGTGCAGTCCCTGTTAAACAAAATAGATTATATATGACTTTGCCTAGCAAACAGTTAGAGACTTATGGACTGTAATGTCATGATTTTCACTGAGACATGGCTCAACATTGTATCTGACAATGCTATCAAGTTAGTGAGACACCATGCACTCCAGACAGACAGAACAACAGACAAATCAGAGTTTAAAGTAGACCACCTTACTTTGTTTCTAACCCTAAGTACTTACCACTCATTCAACATGTGAAGCCATCAATGACCATCAAAGTGTGGCCTGTGGGGGCAGAATCTGTACAGTATTTCAGGACAGGTTTCACCACACTGACTGGAGTTTGTTTGCCTCAAAGGCTGCTTTTGGCTCTCACATGGACATTGATATTCACACTTCTTTTGTTCTGGATTATATCAACACCACCATTGACAGTGTTACAACACAGAAACAGATCACCAGGTATCGAAATCAGAAGCCATGGATGAACGAGGATGTACAGGTCCTGCTGCAGGCTCATAACACTGCCTTCAAATCAGGTAATGCACAGGCCTACAGCACATCCAGAGCAAACCTGAGGAGGGGCATCAAAAAGCCAAGCACTACTATAAGCTAAAGTTAGAGGAACACTTCTCCAACTCCAACCCCATACGCATGCTGCAGGGCATCCAGACCATCAACTATAAAAGTCAAAGGTAATGCTAAATTACTTAGGTCTTTAGGGGCTCCGGCAGCACTGATTAAGGTGCATTCTGGAAGCCAGAGTGCTGGACATAGTAGGTCATCTTGGGGTCCTAGGCAAACATAGGTTCTCTAAGGTATTTTTCCAATACTAATGATATATGCCTTAGGCTTATATATAAGTCAGAGGCTATTAGGAGTAATATTGTAGGTAATTGTAGTAATATTGTAATATAGGTATGTAAATTCACAAAGGTTATGATCGTTGAACTGCTGGATATCCATGTGGTGCACCAAAAACCATGTGGGCTTCATATAACTTTTGAGGGAAAGGCTGGCCTGTTAGGACGGGACAGTGTCCATTCCTCTCGGGAACATGCTGCTTTCATTTATTTCAGCATAGCACATAGTATTAGGACAGTTCTAGTTAATCAGTGACAATCCAGAGACAGGACCAGGGAGCAGACAAGCAGGCTAATCCGACCGTCTGCTAGAAGCAATTAGTCATCACCCACAGACTGTGTCTGTTTCCCAAGCTAAACAAAAATATAAAATCAGAAATTTTGTTTAGTAGCCTTATCATAAAATTAGATCATAGTGAATGCACAACCAGAATCAGAATCAGAATCAGAAAAAGCTTGATTGCCAGACATGTTTTCACATGCGAGGAATTTGTTATAGTGACAGAAGCTCCGCAGTGTAGCAGAATGACATATACAATATAGACAAATTGTATGTACAAATGTACAGGTGTGAAATGAGAAAATGAAATATACAATATAGGCAATTTGTAAGCTAGGACTATTAAATATAAGATCTCTTGCATCTAAAGCTTATTGTTAATGAAATGATTACTGATCAGAAGTTTAGTGTTCTCTGTTAAACAGACACTGAACAGTTAAACACTAAACAGTTCTCTGTTAAACAGACACAGACAATGAAGCCTCATCCGCCCAGTTATACAGTAATTATATACATCAGCCATAGCAGGCAGCAGAGGTGTCACAGTTATTCATGATGATAAGCTAGGCATCAAGCAAGAATCTAGAGATATGTTAGACTCAATTGAAGGTCTTCATACTAACATAACCTATGTAGCCCAAAAAAAGTCTAGTGAGTCAGTTCATTTAATTGTTATTTACAAAGCTCTGGGATCATATTCTTAATTACTCTGTGAATTTGCAGATTTAATTTCAAACCTAGTTGATAATGTCAGGCAGAAAATTCAAACCATTAATTTAATACAAAAAAATTATTAGATAATGCTGTAGATAATATTACTGTTTTTGAACAGCAATTAGACTGTTTTACTCCCCCTCAAGAGAATGAATAATTCTTTTTCAAAATTATCAACCTGCATACTGGACCCCTTAACCACATGTTTCTTTAAACAGATAGTCACTGAACCCCTTCTAAAAATAATAAATTTTTCCAAAGTCTTTTAAGCTATATCTTCACATGAATAACATTTCATGAAATGTATCAGTCAGGATGTAGGCTTCATTGTAGCACAGAGATGGCACCGGTTAAATTTGTGAATGACCTGTTGTCTCCTTGCTGGTGTTACTTTCTATTTCATCATGTGCAGCAGTAAAAGACCTTGGTGTGATTTTTGACTCGATAAACACATCATCCCTGTCCTATCCACACTGCATTGGCTCCTAGTCAAATTTTGTATTGATTATAAAATACTATTACAAAACTATAAAGCACTTAATAGTCTCACGCCACAGTACCTGAGCGATCTTTTCTTTTTTTATGATCCATAAGATCTGTTGCCTTACCACCATCACAATTCGCTCAGGTTTGCAGACTGTGAAGTGGTGGGACGCGTTACTTCCCAGGAAGCCTTCATGTCTGTGTCACCTTCTGGCTTTCCCATTTTGTTATTCTGTAATAGCTAGTCTTGCTGTACTTCCTGTCTGCACTTTGTACATAATATACATTGTCCATCACACGATTACAATCATACCTAATATTACCCCAATAATGATAATGGAATACATGATGGAATCTGCTGATGTAGGTCAGTTTAGTGTCAGGGTGTTTTGAATTATAAATTCTGGATTGGAGCCGAAGTGAATCCTTGATTTAGAGCAGAGATGGCTTTTTTTGCTCAAAGAATGAGGTGGTGGGTACAGATTTTAAACTATATTTCCTGATAGGACATGACTAAGCACTTTCAGTGAACATTGGGAAACACTGCTTTGGTAAAGACTCAAACAAGCATTTCAGATTATATTTCAGTTTTGTTTACTGAACATCTAAGCTCTTCTCATGCTTAAGAACCAAACTCACACTAAAGGCTAAGCTTGCACTGAAAGCCAGTACAGAGTGCCTGTCAGACTCTTGGAGGGTGTCAGGATCCAGCCCGGACTTTGGCCACATGCTTTTGTTTATGTTCTGTGACACGTGTCTGCCCCGCTCTTGTATTTCCTCCCCACCTCTGCGCACCTGTTCCTGATGTGTTAATTGTGTTGTGTATTTAACCGTGCCGCATCCTATGTCGTCTGGTCATGTCATGTTTTGTCGAGTTCTTGTTCAGGTTTCGTGTTTTTTAGTTAATAAATTCAGTTTATTTTACACTATCCTGCATTTGGGTCTGTTTTTATCCCTGTATCCGCTGACAGAAGGATTCCGCCAGACCAAGACCCAGCAGGATAGCCTGGACTGGCTTACTGTGGGAGTATATATTTTTTTTCCGGACAGTTTTTTTTCCCCTGGACTTTTGTTTTTTTTTGCGTGTGTGCGACATCGGACTGCGTTTGTTCTGGTGGGGGACGGCGCTCCTCTTCCACTCAGCTGTGGACGTCGCTTGGCCCGTCAGCTCGGCTGTGGACATCGCTTGGCTGTGGATGTCACTTGGCCTATCTGCTCGGCTGTGGACGTTGCTTGGCCCTCTCTGGCTGCGCCGCCGTGTGTCTTGCTCCCCCACCTGCCTCGCCGTGTGCCTTGCTTCCCCCCACCTGCCTCACCATGTTTCTCAACACGCCACCCCTTCCTGGACCTTGTCGGGATTGTCATTAAGACGAGATTGGCGCGTCAGGAGACGCGCCTTGAGGGGGGGTACTGTCAGGATCCAGCCCGGACTTTGGCCATGTGCTTTTGTTTATGTTCTGTGTCATGTGTCCCACCCTTGTCTTTTCCTCCCCACCTCTGCACACCTGTTCATGATGCGTTAATTGTGTTGTGTATTTAACCATGTTTTGTCAAGTACTTGTCCTGGTTTCGTGTTTTTTGGTTAATAAATTCAGTTTATTTTATGCTATCTGTTTTGATAAACATGATAAAAATATTGTTCTTAAAAATATATTTCAGTGTGTTTGGTAGACAAACAGCAATTGCCACAGAAAGACTGATACACCCTTAGGCTCATGAGAAGATTCCTCTTGTACCTAATATCTTTTTTGTCTAAGTCTAAGAATTAGGCCATTTCATTTCAGGGCTAGTTATATACTTTATCTAACTGTGTATTTGACAAATAAAATCTTAAATGTTGAATCTTGATCTATGCCTCTTTAGCAGTATCATGATATATATACCCCCCCACCAAATGCATGCACAGCCCATGAATCACAAAACTTAGCCAATAGAGATGTGAAATGTGATGTCAGATGTCCCTTAGGTTATAAGGGCCTTTAGTCTGAAAAGGTTCTTTGTGTGCAATACCCATAGCACAGCCAGCTGGAGACATGATGTACTCCACAATGTAGTGAGGGAGATGAAAATGTTCTGCATAGCTAAGGGGTGGTGTGATGTCCAAAACAGGGCACGAGAGTGGAGCAATGGCCACCATGAAGCCAGTGGGGGGAGCGAAGTCCAATGCTGAGACAGAGAGGGAAGCGATGTCCTTCAAGAAGCCAGAGAGTGGAGCAACATCCTCCATTAGCCCAGGAGGGAGTAACATTCTTAGCAAAACAAGATGGTGCTGATACATAGCATAGCAAGATGGTACTGATACATAGCAAAAGGTATTAATACCTTTTGCTATGACTAATTCTACTATTACTACTAAAAGTGCTTCTAGTGCTGCTGCTAATCCTACTACATATATTCTAACCAATATTTCGATGTTTTATTTATATTTTAATTTTAATAAAAGCATCTTGGGTTTCTCTTATTTTTTCAACCTCTGCAGTGTGAAAGGATTAGTGGGTGGGTTTACGAATCTTGGGGATGTGGAACAGGCTGTTTATGTTCACCCACTCATTCTTAACCCCTCCCATCCTTGATAATACTCTCTCACACTCCTCCTCCAACCTCTTCTTTTCTTTCTCGCCATATGGTTACAGTAATAGCAGAAACATATGTGCTCCCTCTCTCTCTCTTGCTACCTTTGACATCATAATTCTGAGCAGCAGGGTCCAGCAGGAGGGTGGGGGACACATGGTAAACTCCACAAAGAACTCACTTTAATTGCTACATTTCTCTTTCCCCTCTCCTTGTTCACTCTCTTTTCAGTTGTTTTTCTGTACCTCTATCCAACAACTTGGGTTTGATGAAGCTTTTCTCTGTTTTTCCCATGTTTGTGCTATGTACAGAGTGGTCAGTTCCTGATCACTATGACTGAAATACGTTCTTCCTTTTTTCCTGAAGTCATGTTCCTGCACATTTCTTTATATCTAGGTTCATTTAGGATATTTCTTTGTATCTGTTCTAGCTATTCACCCTGCTAAATTCATCCTCACTCTTTTCTCTGTTTCTGCCTCTCCCAATTTGGGCAAAACCAAAGAAGCTATTTTACCCAAAGCGCTGAATTTAAATAAACCAATCAGAATGGCCTAAGAAATCATTGCCAAATCACAAACCATGTGCATGCTCTTTTGTACATTGACTGTGTTCATCAGGTGTTTCTTCCTTTTCATACCCGAGGAAGAGAGAGAGAGAGAGAGAGAGAGAGAACGAGAGAGAGAGAGAGAGGGAGAGGAGAATGGGTAAGAGACAAAAATATTTTAAATAATGTTTTAGGAGGAGCAAAGAGAAGAAAGCACAGTCAATGGAAAAGGACAATGTCAAAGATTAGAGCTAACCAAAAAAGGTAAACTGCAAGGCAAAAAATCACTGCACAATAAAAAAATAAAAAAGGCAATAAAAAGTATGGTAGTTTCAGGCTGTTTCTAAAAATATTTAAGTATTGTTAAGTATCTATTCTGAATTACATATGCTGACAATTCAAATGTAATAATTTACACAAACTTAACCCCAAATCTCACCAAAGATTCATTATTCATTAGAATGTAGCTCTCTGTATGTATGTTTTGGGAACTATACAAATAAATGCACATACAAAAACATACACATACAGAAGATGTCCACCATGTGGCTTAAACACATTTAATCTTGTGACAGAAAGTGATATTACATCTTACTTAATATGATGCACTGTGCGTATTATTTTCTCCGACCTTGTGATTATACAGATAAAATGTCACAATAAAATAATATTTTCTGTAGCTGAATTTAGTCTGTTTACTGCATATTTATAATTTTAGTTGTCCCTTTCTTCAACTCTTTAATTGCTCTTTCCCTCAAATGTGTCTGACAATGAATCTGGAGCCAGTACTACCTCCCAACCCCCTAAAACCCTGAGTTCTGAGAAAAGAGCAGGGAAAATCATGCAGAATGAACTGCTGAATAGGAAAGAAAGTAGATAGAGTGAGAGAGAGAGAGAGAGAGAGAGAGAGAGAGAGAGCTTGGGTAAGAGACATGAATGAAAAGAAACCAGAAAGAAAGTATTAATTAATTAAATAATGTCCAGAAGTCTAAATTCTGCAAAATCTCTATGTTCATATAGAAACGTTTTAGACAGTGCTACAGCAAATTGGCTCCTTCCCTCCATACTTCTTTTCCCCCCTCTTTCTCCCTCTCTCTGTCTGTGTACAGTCAGTGGAGTCATCAGTGAGTGTTTCTCATAAAAGTTGCTGTGCTCTGGGTACTGAGGGGGGTTCGAGGTTTTAAAAGCTGGAAAAAAATCCTCTGACATTTTTCCATTAGTCATGGCGAAGCTTCCAGACACCCATTAGTGGTGGCAAGGGAAGGAACGTGGGTGCACTGGAAAATGTATAATGTGCAAAAATGGAAAAATTGCTTACTTTTGTGTAAGCAAAATTATGTATGAATCCACTGAATGTATTAAAAATCTTTTTAAAATATAATTTATTAAACCTCTATAACTAGATAGTGAGATAGAGAGAGTGATAAAGTGGAAACCAGATTTCATAGAAGACTACAAAATGATTTGCGATATAATAATTGCAATGAATACTGCATACAGATTTCTTTCCTTGGGACCTTCACAAATAAGGAGTTGCTACCAAATTGCTGGAGTTTTTGTTCATTTAAAGTAGAATATAGTAGTAAATAAACAATTCATCAAAATTGTTAACAATTCATAAAATATTTAATATTCACATTTAATATTCAAGATTATGCACAACATTTAGCTCGCTAATTAAATGCAAGTAAATTTGTGAACAGTAAACTTGCTTACTTCTTTGAAACTCCTGAAATTGTCCAGGTGATAAATTCTATAAAAAAAAGAATGAATAAAAAGGGTGTGTGTGTTTAGTTTAGACCAGGGATATACAATTAACTTCTCATGGGGGCCAGTATGAAAAGCATCCCAAATGAAGGGCCGGAGTGATCATCCCAAATGATGGCTTGCAATATGAATGATGACACAACAACAATATAGGAGACCATATGTTGTATTTTTGCAATATCAGTAAAAAAAAAAAATACCCAAGTAAGCTTTTTCCTACATTTAAACATGCTTGTGTTGTATTTTGAAACTACATAACATCAGTGCACGATGCCCAAATAAACTTTTTCTACATTCAAATGGGTAAATCAGCGAGCCATATCACACACAAATTAGAATTTAACTCTTTTAACATAAACTTGCACATCATAAAAATTTCACAATAAGAAAATTAACATTGTTTCATGGTAGTTTTTGTCAAAATAAATTATTTTAGTATGACTATTTAAAATACAACTGCCATCTCAATAATCAGCAAACATTTAAGTTGCCTTCTAATTAGAGAAATGACATATTTTAGATTTGGTAAGAGCAATGAAATCGGGTGTATATGTTGTCCGTGCAATACGCATTCAGTGGTTCTGTGAGGGATGTGTGATTACTTGTTACAATAACATTCATGTGTGAGAATGACGATTCACACATGTGTAAGTAGAACTAGGGTAGTAGAGTATGGTTAATGTTGTTTCATTGAATTTCCAGATTTTTTTTGTAAAAAAAAAAATGAAGGAAGAATTCAACAGAGATCTCATCTGTTATCGTCCTGTCAGTCATAACGTCTCACAGGAGAGGCTGCTCGCGTCACGTGCCTAACGTCACGTGACTCCTGCTCTGTGCCCCGACTGCGGCTCGTGCTGAATGGGACAGAAACGCGTCACTTCATAGCGGTAGGAAATGTTGGCCAGCTGAACTTAAAGGGCCAAAACTAATCATGAAGAAAGCAGGATCTGGCCCACGGGCCACCAATTGAATAGCCTGGGTTTAGGCTATAATGAATGACACTAGAGGGATTCTAATGCCTCTAACAGACATCCTCTTTTAAACACCCCCCTCTCTCTCACACACAGACACACAGACACACATAAATTATCACAATACATACATAATGCCTACAGATACACATAGGTCAAAAAATCAAAATATTGAAATATCTTAAACAGGCAAGATTATCAGTCTAACCTAATACCAACAAATGTGTGTGTGCTTCACTGTGTAAGGTTATAGAAGCACAGAAGGCTTCACATTGCTCTACAGATGTAGAGATGTTTTCCTATTGACTCATCGTAGACTGACTGAGCTCGTTTTGGGACTCCCAACCTCCCCTTTTTACACACACACACAGAGACACACACAAGTTCATCTCCTTGGAGACTTTAACTTTTCCCTCTCTCATGTCAGAATGAATGAGCAGGAAAATAAGTAGAAATTTGTTCTCTCTTCCACTCTTCCCCTCTTCCTCTGTCTCTCTATCAATCTCTCTCTCTCTCTCTCTCTCTCTCTCTCTCTCTTTCTCTTTTCTTTAATTAAGTTCTTGACAGCTATATTGATATTGCAGTGTGGAAGCTGTTGTGTTGTGTTACAACACCTGGTTACATGCTCAAGTGTGCATGCTCAACTCTATGTTGCAATTGTGTGATCCCACTGACTTCTATAAAGAAAAAAAAACCTTAGAAAAAAGCAAACAAACAAAAAAACACAACAGATTTCAATATGTAGTCAATTTTTTCAAAAATAAACCAACAGTCAGAAACTATACATTGTGACTGGCTTTCAGCAAACATGGCCCTCTCATGATAACCAAAATTCTTGGTCTCATCAAGTATAGCTAGCATGCGTTCACGGCCCAGAGTTGATCTACCTCAATTTCCTGTATTTTGAGCAAGTTGGTTTCTTCCATGCTTCGGGTCACTTCAATACCCTGTATTTTTCTGACTAGTGGGTCTGTGACTAAGCTACTTTTTGGGCTTTCATCAAATAACAGATGTTCATTACTGATACCTACTGGTATGAAAACCACTGTCTGAAGACTAAGGAGTCTGTGAATTTGGACTGTTGGAAAAGGACTGTTTTGAAACAACTATGTGGGAGGAATTGTGTACTGTAATCCTCATGGTGAGGATATTGACAATCTAACAGACTGTATCAACTTCCAACGGACTATATCAACTTCTGTGTGGAGAATACTGTACCTACCAGGACTTTACAGTGTTTTCCTAACAACAAACCATGGATCAACTCTGATATAAAGACTCTTCTTAAAGAGAAGAAGAGGGGTTTTAAATCAGGAAACAAGGAAGAGCTGAAAACTGTCCAGAGAGAACTGAGAAAGATCAGGAAAGGAAAGGCATGCTACAGGAGGAAGATCAAGTTCAAGTTAAAGTTTCTTTATTTGTCATTTCGCTACATGTTGAGACATGCAGTGGAACGAGATGTCGTGTCTCACAGGTCAAACGGTGCAACATCTATACAGACATTAAACATCAAAAAACAACACAAAGCACAAAACAATGCAATACAATTTAAATACACAAAAAAAAATACACTCAACAATAAATATAAGTATGAAGACTCTTCAATGCTTCCTTGATATTGTACACGTGCAACAGGAGGCATTCAAAGTCAGCAGCTGGTAGCGGACTAGTGCAAGATGTGGTGTGCAACATGTGCATGTAAACATTTAAACATTTTTGATGTGCCAGTGTGCTAATGCTGAGGAGAGTGTGACTGGTGGCTGTCAGGTGGGTCACGTCACAGGAGGCCTGTGTATTTTCAGGGGTGGCAGTGGAGGTTTGAGAATACACACTGCCCCTTACAGAAGCCCAAGTGTGAATGGAGCTCAGGAAGATCAAAGTGAGGAAGGCTGCGGGTCCAGACGGCATCAGCTCCAGGCTCCTTAAAACCTGTGCAGACCAGCTGTGCGGCATATTGCTGTACATGTTTGACCTGAGCCTGGTTAAGGTTAAGGTGCCACAGCTATGGAAAACATCCTGCGTGGACCTTGGGGACTACCGAACAGTAGCACTGACCTTGCATTTGATGAAGTCATTGGAGAGGCTGGTGCTAACTCATCTGCGATCTCTGGTGAGCCCATGAATGGATCCATTTCAGTTTGCCTACCAACCTGGTATTGGAGTGGAAGACGCTGTCATCTTCCACCTAAATCGGGCTATTTCGCACCTGGAAAAGGCTGGGAGCACAGTGAGAGTCATGTTTTTTGACTTCTCCAGTGCTTTTAACACCATCCAACCTGTGCTCCTGAGGGATAAGATGCTGTACATGGGAGTGGACCATCATCTGTGTGCTTGGATATTGGACTACCTGACAGACCGACCACAGTATGTGAGGACTCGTGACTGTGAGTCTGACATGGTTGTCTGCAAGCCCCGCAGGGAACGGTTCTGGCCCCGTTCCCCTGACTTCACGTTCAGCTCAGCAACCTGTCACCTACAGAAGTTCACTGATGACTCTGCCATAGATCTGTCACAGATGATGATGACAGGGAGTACAGAGGACTGATCCAGAACTTTGTGGACTGGTGCCAACAGAGCTGTCTCCAGTTAAATGCGGGGGAAACCAAAGAACTGGTGGTGGATTTCCGTAGGCACAAACAAACTTCTTTACCACCAGTGAACATTCAGGGAAAGGACATCTTGAGACTGGACTCTTACAAATACCTGGGTGTTCATTTGAACAGCAAACTGGACTGGACAGACAACACTGAGGCAATCTACAAGAAAGGACAGAGCAGACTCTTTCTGCTGAGGAGACTAAGGTCCTTTGGAGTGCAGGGAGAGCTACTGAAGATCTTTTTTGACTCTGTGGTGGCCTAAGCCATATTCTAGGTGTGGTATGCTGGTGCAGCAGCATCTCTACTGCAGACAGGAAGAGACTGGACAAGCTGATCAGGAAGGCCAGCTCAGTCCTGGGGATTCCTCTGGACACTGTACAGGACGTGGGAGAAAGGAGGATGGTAGCAAAACTATAACAGTAACTATAATGTTCTCCATTGCTGGAGAAGGACTCTCACCCCCTGTATGAAACGGTTTCAGCTCTGAGTAGTTCCTTCAGTGACAGACTGTTACATCCTAAGTGTCTGGAGGAGCAATACAGACGGTCATTTCTCCCTGCTGTTATTAGTCTTTACAATCAAAGCTGCTCCCAGATACCATAATACACACTGTTATTATTGTTTTAACTGCAATAATAAACAATAACAAAGTAACAAACTATTTTAAACATGTGCAATAACAGAAATTTTGAAAAACATGTGCAATAACAGAAATTTTGAAAAACGTGCAATAACAGAAATTTTGAAAAACGTGCAATATTATCTATGTGCAATATGTCTGTTAGTGTAAGTACTTACTTGTGGTCTCTTTTTATACATGATGTTTGGTATATACTGTATATTATATTATGTCTCTATTCTTTTTATATATTTGCATTTTCTTACTCTTTGCTGCTGTATCAGTGAAATCTTATCTTATCATAAGTATTAGTGTACTTTGCTAACAGTCCTTTGATTCAATTCAAGTTGCATGGTGTTTGTTCCCCAACATAATGCTTACTCTTTGTGCTTAATCACAAAGTTATCGGTTGTGCAAAGCTAATACACAGCGTTGGCTATGTAAATAGTTTTGTCTCTGAGTAATTATGATAGATGCTACAGCCTGTGCAGCCATTGCACTTCTGCAGCCAGTCTAACTGCTTTGAGCTGTGAAAGATTCTCTCTTGATGCATCATATGTCTGTAGTAGAATCATTTCTGAGCCGAAACTTCAGCTTCACCAGCATCTGTTAATGAATTTGATTTAGCTTTTAACAGCATCTATGAACACGAAGATTTTTAAACTGTCTAGCTCAAGTCACCCGTTCTTAGCAGCATATTCATGAGCTAGCATAATGCTGGGTTACTTGCATGCTGTTATGCTGTTATATATGTTATATATGGTATATATATATATTTATATTTACCATATATATATTTTACCATATATATATATATATATATATATATATATATATATATATATATATATATATATATATATATATTTTTTTTTTTTTTTTTTTTTTTTTTTTACAGATGCCCCAGGAAGTAATGCAAATCCACTGGTAACTTTTTGATGATGACTTATGACATGGTGTGTTACAACCTCTCTTCTGTGACAGAACTGATTGGAACCTCCATCCTGGCAATAGGACACAGTACAGGATTGTACTGTAGGATGGCACGCCAGTACAGATGATTTACAGATGGTGTCAATGTCAATGTCAACTTTATTTGTATAGCACTATTCAAACAACACATGTTGACAAATGTGCTTTACAACATCTAAGTATAAAATAAATAAATAAATAAATACAATTTTAATAATAGCAATACACACATTAACAGTAATAATAAAAAATATTTCAGAGAGATATGCCATGGAAAACAAATATGTCTTAAGTTGTATTTTAAAAACATGTACAGAATCAGCGTCCCTGACGTACATGGCTAAGCTATTCCAAAGTCTAGGTGCTACTGCCGCAAATGCACGATCCCCTTTCCGGCTTAACTTGGTTGTTGGGATTTTAAGTAAATTTTGAGTTGTTGATCTCAATGTTCTTCCCGTTTGATGTTCAGTTAACAAATCTGATAAGTAAGATGGTGCAAGGCCATGCAGAGATTTATATACTAGTAAAAGTAACTTAAAATCAATCCTGTACTGTACAGGAAGCCAATGCAAGGAGACCAGGAACGAAGTGATGTGTTCATGTTTTTTAATATTCATTATTAATCTTGCAGCAGCATTTTGAACCTTCTGCAGCCGCAAGATAGAGGCTTGACTAATTCCTTTATATAACAAATTACAATAGTCCAGTCTTGATGATAGAGCATGAATTGCAATTTTGAGACTCTTAAATGTCAGACAAGATTTCATCTTGGCCAGATTTCTCAGATGAAAAAACTAGACTTTACAACATGATTTATCTGTATGTTCAGCTTCAGAGAGCTATCAATAAATACCCCCAAGTTTTGAACACATTCTTTAACTTTCATTGACAGTTGGCCAAGATTAAACTCTGCTGCACCCTTTGCTCCTCTGGGGCCGAACACTACAACCTCCATCTTGTTTTTGTTAAGGTACTGTATAAGAAATTAGAAGCCAGCCATGCTTTAATATCAGAAAGGCAGGACATTAAAGGTTCTAGACTATTTCTATAAGTTAACGGTAGATATATTTGTAAATCATCCGCATAGCAGTGAAATGCTATATTGTGTCTTCTAAAATATCCCTTAATGGGAGCATGTAAAGTGAAAAAAGTGTGGGGGCCAGGATGGAGCCTTGAGGCAAACCACATATAAGCGATGTTGCTCTTGATGTATATGATCCAAATCGTACTGCCATGCTTCTGTCTGTCAAGTATGATTTGAACCAATTTAGAGCCTTATCCTGCAAACCTACATATTCTTCTAGCTGTGAAAGCAGCACTGTGTGATCTATTGTATTGAAGGCTGCAGTTAGGTCTAATAAAATGAACACTGCTGAATCACCAGCATCCACAGTCACCAATAAATCATTAAAAACTTTTACAAGGGCTGTCTATGTGGAATGATACTTTCTGAAGCCGGACTGGTAAAGTTCTAAAAGAAGTTTTGTTTTAAAAAAGTTTTAAAGTTTTGTTTTAAAAAAACGTAACTGACTAAACACCACTTTTTCAAAAAAATTTTGACAAAAAAGATAGATGAGAAACTGGTCTAAAATTTGTCAAGTCAGTCGGATATAAGTTGGGTTTTTAGTACAGGTTGCACAAAGGCCTGTTTCAGCATGTTAGGAAAAAATGAAGAATACTAGGTCCAATGGCCTCAAAGTTTTCTTTCAAAAACCATGGAGGAACCATATCAACAACTGACCCAGTAGGTTTCAATCCACTTACAATTTCCTGTAACTGCTGAAGGCATGTGTGATACAATCTTCACCACTGGACATATGCAATCAACCTAGCAAACGCTACCTTATATGCCTGGCTCAATAAAACCATAAAAGTCCAGGGAAAAGCAAGAGGCACAAGTATACTGCTATAATTGGACAATGGGTTTCTGTACACTGGGTCTCTCCAACAGGGACCAGGCCATCTGTGACACATCCAGCCTCCTAGCTTACATTACAGCTCTCACATTGAATGTGGAACTAACTTAGTACTATTGTACAAGCATCATATAATGTGCTGCAAGGGACAGTGTCGTATAGTAGACAGTTAAAAAAAAACTCTTTCATGAAGATATGTGCTGGTAAAGACTAAACCACCCCCTCAAGACTTCCAAAAGTCCAACAGGACCCTGGTTCCCGCTGTCACCCTCGCTATTGGTTAGGAAGCCCTGTGAACCTCACAGCTCTGACTCAGAGTTACCGGCAAATGGAGAAGGTGATTAATTGGGTCTCTTAATTGGGACCAGGGCATGTTAAGCTTGGAAGCAATTTCTTTAAGTTTTGATACTCCAAATAATTCAGTTCAACTCAATTCAATTTATTTTTATAGCACATTTAACGATGTACATTGTTTCAAAGCAGCTTTACAGAAATATAAAAAAATAGAATAAAAATTACAAAGTTAAATTCAAATTAAATTCATATTTATCTTTAACATTTTTGCCTGATGAGCAAGTGTGAGGCAATTGTAATGAAACCTTGAGAGGAACCAGGCTCAATAGGGAACCTATCCTCATTTGGGTGACACTGGACAGTAACTAATGTAAATGTATATACAGTGATGCCTCGAGATACAAGTGCTCTGACATACGAATTTTTTGAGATACGAGCTGTGATTCGACCATATTTTTGGCTTGAGATACGAGCAAATTTTTGAGATACGAGCATCCGAGCCGCCGCCCCCGAAACAAAGACCCCCAACAACCACCCCCGCCTCAGCTTCCCGCGTCTCACTCGGTTAAAGTCGCCTTTCCACTGCACACGACAAACGACGGCCGATAAACAGGAAGTCATTCATTTCCTATGGAGAGTCGCAAAGGCGCTGCGTGAGGTGCCGACCATCTGCGGATCCGTAATTTTCGGATCCGTTTTAAGCGTTGGATCGGTTAAAAAATTTAACTTGTGCGACTACACCACATCTGATATGCTGATCGGACAGGTTTTTATTAAATGACCGGCAGATGTTAGTGAGGAAAGAGTGACAAAAAAGGCAAAAACAAGTGAAGAGAAAAGCGATGAAGAAAATTAAGCAAAATTAATGTAAAGAAAACAGAAATTGTAGCAATTAAGTTAAGTTAAGAGAATTTCAGTTCTGTCAGGACCACTTTGTCGAAAGAGCATGGTTCCGGCATGGTGGAGGCTAGCCTAGTTATATTCTCTACATGAGCTTCAAATGAGACTGAATTGAATAATCACAGCAAACTCTTTTTATTTTTTTAAATAATAAAAGTCTTTTTATTAGTCATTTTAACCAATGCAGTGTCTGTGTTGCGACTATTAACTGGGGGATAAAACAAAAATTATGGGACATGGCAGCTGAACATTACGTGAAGTGGGTTTGACCTTCATTTAATGGAAAAAGCTGCCACTGGGTGGAGGGGGACATTTTTAAAGCATCTGAGATGTCAACCTTACCTAGCCAGGCACCATTGCACACTGATATAATAAACTGGATGGCGTGATCTATGAAGGCATATGAAAGCAAATGTATATCTTCAGGAATTAGACTGATGATACTTGGAGTTGGTGGTTGTGCCAGGATGACAGGTCAATGATTCTTTTCTTTTCTTACTTAAGTACTTATTCTTTTCTTACTTAAGTATTTATGGGTCACAATGCCTATGGCATTAATGCAATAAACATGGATTGGAAAGTGACAGAAGATAAATATAGGGATAGAACTAAGCAATGCCGGAAGCCTTCAGTAAGTACAGTGGTTTACATTGGTTAGGCTGTTAAGTCAAAAAGTCAAGAATCTTTTATTGTAAATAATTTTGAGGCAGCACATGAAATTTTGATGCAGTAAAATGAAAGAATGTTCTTCCAGGACCCTGGTGCTACATAAAGACACAAAGGTAACAAACATAAAGATGTAGAAGTACATTATGACATTTTGGATGTTGACTGCTATGGAAGTATGTTTATTCATTCATTCTTTGTTGTAAAATGCAGCTGCTTTGCACCTCCACAAACAATAGCTCTGGGATGACTGTTACCACATACAGAAAAACAGTAAAAAAATTATACATTTCCGAGAAGGATATGCAGATTCCTTGAAATTTCACCTGGCTGGGAGCAGGAGAGATTTGTAGCTAGTTTTAGATAGATTTATGTCATTGATACTGACTATTGTCAACACAAAAAGCTGATGCCAAGCTATGGCATAGTGCTACAACAATATGGGATGGAAAGTGGAAGTGGATTTCTCTAGTACTGAAACTCAGAGTAGGCCCTATGCTGCTTACTCGCCTTCACCCAGCCCAACATAGATGTTCAAACCACTGCAGTTTATTTCTATATTGTTTCTTTATCACCACCCCATGCCAAATCTTCACATACATATTGCACATATTCAAAACACACACATTTCTGCCCACCTGGCAGTGGAGCTTTTGGAAAATCACATTTGGAAAATGATTGGAATCTGATATTGAGTGACAAATGCAAGCTTAATCCCCACAAATGATCCATTGAGATTGTGGGTTCTGAATCCACCAAACACTAACAACATACATTCAAATCACTCTAGCTAGTACTGAACTCCATGCTTTGGTGGACTCTTGTTCTTTCTTTCATCACTGATGAATGTCATAAATCCAATTCAAGCTCTATTCACTTAGTCAGTTAGCAAGTCTTTTGTGCTGGCCATAAA
This sequence comes from Tachysurus vachellii, assembly GCF_030014155.1. NCBI lineage: Eukaryota > Metazoa > Chordata > Actinopteri > Siluriformes > Bagridae > Tachysurus > Tachysurus vachellii. Next base: position 8,849,601 of record NC_083476.1, on the reverse strand, counting down.
AACCAAAATTTGTTATACCCGTTTACCACACAACCTCCCATATTTAGCTAAATGGTTGAACACTAACTTTCATGTAGAAATAGTTGTCCGAATAGTTAACTTTACTAACAAAGCTGTGTATTTGGACAGTTAGGTCTACTTTTTACTTTTACTAGCAACTAACATGATGAGTATGCAGTAGTCTTAAGAGGTTGCACATCCAATGCCAGAAGAGCATGTGGGTAAAATATGCTTGACTAATGAAGAACAAGTTCACTCAGAGGCTTACTGGTAGACTTAGCTGGCTTTAACATAATTGGCTGCATAGGCTCTGTTGCAATGAGAATGATCTAAGCTTTTACATTGTTAGTTTTTATTAGTTTGAATGAATCCAAGATGGCAAAGTGGCAGTAGCATGCAGGTTTTGAAAATGGTGTGAGAAACAGTGGTGTTCATGTATATGACTGACATTGTTACAGTACATTAATCATGCAACAACCAACCATGATGATGGGCCGGAGAAGCTTCGTGAACTAGACTTCTTTGCAAATACCATGCCTCCTGTTCTTGGCTTTGCCTGATGCCTTGACCAGTGCTCAAGGAAGCCAAAGCAAGGCAAGCAGGTGGGTGTCCTTGCGAGGCTAAAATCAGAAGCTAGATGGCTCTCCCGTCCGTTCTACTTTCAAACATTTGCTCCCTGAACAGTAAACTGGACGACATTTAACTCAAGGCGACTGCACAGTGAGAGTTTAGAGAGATGGCTCAGCAACAGAACCCTGTGCTTGTTTCTAGTTACTGCTCATCGCTAGTTGAGTTTGTAATTGTTAGATGCAGAAAAAATTCCCATTATTTACCATTTTTTTTACATATTTAACTGTTTTCATTATCTGTTTTCACTTCCTCAAAACAGAAGACGTAGATACAGTGCCCTGCAGTTTGCGTTTTGTCCAAAGCACTCCATGGTCAATGCCATTGCCACAACCCTCCATCTAGCCTTCACCCAACTGAACATACGTACAAATGCTGTTCACAGTGACTTCAGTTCAGTATAAAACTGAACTGACTTCAGTTCAGTATAAAATCATCAGTATAAAACATAATCATCCCTGATGGGCCCGAACACCTCCCTCTGCAACTAGATCCTGGACTTCCTTAGTAAGAGACCTCAATCAGTCTGGATCAGGAACAGCATCTCGAGCACCACCACAGTGCACATTATCAAGTTCTCCAATCACACAATCATGGTGGGTCTCATCAGCAAGAACGGCATGTCAGCATACAGAGAGAAGATGCAACAACTAACAGAAGCTAAAGTTGACAAAATTAAAGAAATGGGTGCTGACTTCAGGAGAGCACAGAACAACCATTCTCCATTATCAACGGAACCAAATTCCTTGGTGTTCATCTGGCAGTGAACTTCATGTGGTGACTCAACACCAGCAAGAAAGCCCAGCAGCATCTCTACTTTCTATGAAGGCTGAGGAAAGCCCATCTTGTAATACCCTGCAGCTGAGAAGTGAACTGTGTGAACTGCAATTTCAAATAGATCTGCTGTCAGAATGGAATTTTTTTGTCAATCAACAGGATTCTCAAATCTCCATATTATGGCTAGTGTGTCAGTGCTGCAAAAAAGTTGTAATCAAACTTTTGGTCTTGCATGATCTTGAGGCTATTTGCTGGTACCTAACATATTGAAGGCTACAGAAGGGAGCAGATATTTCTCTTACAAAATGTTAGTTATGGAACCACCCAATTAGAGTCTATGCTTTTTTCTCTTTTTTTAGGTAAAGGAGAAGAGTGTCCGCAGGCATAGATTATATTGGTAAACCGGGATGTTCTGAAAATCTTTTTTTTTTGCTGATTTTTGGAATTTTGCCTCAGACTTTGCCTCAGTGTTTTGGATTGTTTGCCTTGAGTATTTAAATAAAATCATTATTTTATTTTTTTTACATCACTGGGTTCCTCAGATTTGTTGTTTTAGTTTTTGATCACATCTCTCAGTGCTCATCTTAGTTTTATTTTATTTATTTCCTTTTCTGTCATTTCAGCTATGATGAAAACCAGTAACACAGGGAATTTTATTAACTCTTACTTTGTTTAGCAGCTCTAAATAATACTCCAGCCACTTCCCACAAATTGTTACAATTGTAGGCACTGAAAAGAAGTCATTTAGGAGGAGGAGCAATACACTGTACTTCAGAAGTAAAATTATAGTTGTTTGAGACAAATTTAGCTATTGTTAATGTTGTCTGACAGATTCCCTGCTGTTCATGGTTTCCCATTACTCCACTGTCAAAACTGTCACATCTCCATACCTAGGGTGAGGTAGTGCAATGTTCACCCTTTTATCACAAAAGATTATGGCTCCAACCAACCACAGTCCTCAGGTTTACCCATAGTTACCTTGCCACTGACTTGATTTCTAGCAAAACACCATCTAACAAACATGTTTTAACCTATAGCTATGGAGAATTCTATCACTGAAGGAGTCTTGGTAGCTCCTGTGACATACTTCCTGTTATGTGCTTTTCCTTTTTCATTAATAATTTCATCAATAATAAGTCACAGTTAATCTATTCAGAGAATGATTTTGTTTTCTGCTTAAAGACAGCAAGCAGTGGAAATTCACTTCTTAATATTCAGAACATATTAAGTTTATAGCAAACAGTGCTTAGGGCCTGTGCATATCAGCTGGCTGAGGTCTTCACAAACATTTTCAATCTCTTTTGGGCCCAGGCCATTGTTCCCACCTGCTTCAAAACATCCACCATTGTACCAGTACCAAAACATGATGCTGTAGTGGCCCTCAATGACTTACATCCTATCGCTCTTACTCCCATTATTGCAAAGTATTTTGAGAGGCTGGTACTCTCCCACCTGGACCCATATCAGTTTGCCTACAGGTCAATAGACATTGAGACTGGCTTCAAATTCTTCTGTGTATATCCCTCTGAGGACCTTTCCTGGACCCTCAACACTTCCATCTGATCAAGATGGACAACAGTGCCTTTATTTCCTTAGGAAACTAAGGGATGCTTACATGTCCCCTCACATCACTTCTATGCTGCACTACTGAAAGCATTCTTACAAACTGCATCACAGAGTGGTATGGCAACTGCACTGTCTCAAACCAGTGGGACCTGCAGCGAGTAGTGAAAACTGGTCAATACATCACTGGTGTTAGGCTACACTCTATTAAAGATATTCACCACAAACGCTGCCTAAGGAGAGTGAAAAATATTCTCCAAGACTCCTCTCACCCTATACATATATTTAATATGTAGTAATTATAGGCTTCTTTGCTCTTGCACCAGCAGACAGGAACAGTTTCTTTTTGTCAACTGTCAGCCTACTGAACTCAAATCTCATATGCTGAACCCTCCATCTAAGATGGACCACCTAATTGCTCTGTACAATACCCTGTCTCTCATGCACACTTACATTGTTTTCTATTATACCTCCTGATATTTTGCCCATTCCTTAGCACACTTCTACCTCCTAATGCCATTTGTTCTATTAAGACCACTGTACACGATTGATATACCTCACTCTGATAATGAACCTTCTGTGTTATACAGTACATGTTCATTTGAATATTGTGTAATTTTTAGTTATTTGCACTGTGCTGGACTCTGCTTTTCTACCTAAATACTTGCTCTATTTACAATATGTGTGTGTGTAAATATAAATAATATACATTACTTATATTTATTTATATACATTTCCTGTTTTTTTTTTCTCTGAACTTGTACTCTTCAGAATTACAATAAAGTTTAATCTAATTCAGAAGGATTTTCTTACACTTCTTACAATTCTTACTCCGTCATTACGAGTAATTTTACTTGTGATGAGGGTATTTTAGATCTCTGAAAGAGAAGACTGCAGAATTAGAAGTGCATATCCAGATGCTAGAGAGGCTTAACGACAGTAAACAAGTACAGAGTCTGTAGGAGAAAGTCTGGATGTCTTAGTTGTCTTAGTAACCTCCCAACTCTGGCATTAAAGCCCTTATAGTGGGGCGAATGGCAGACAACTCAGCAGCATGGGTTCCCTTTTGAGTCTGGTGCCTCTCCAAGTTTCTTTCTCATATTGACTCAGGAAGATTTTCCTTGCCACTGGTGCCTCAGGTTTGCTCAATAGGGAACATTTTATTTTTATACTTTATCATTTTTATTACTAATTTTTATATTTCTATTAAGCTGCTTTGAGACACTGTCCATTTTTGAAAGAACTATACAAGTAAAGTTGAACTGATTTGAATTGAAGTGTTAAAACTTTGACATTCATCAATCTGCCCTACCAACCTCAGCAGGGTTAAAAAAGGTTGTCTAAGACCTTGCACTGATTATTAAGAACTAAATCAAGTACTGCAAAATATTTTATTTAGATCAAGTGGCTTTATTCCCATTACAGCCATATAGAGCTTCTACATAAAACAAAGCAGAACAACATTCTACACAAAACTAAACTGAGGCTACACAGACCTACACAGGACTATATGAAATGCATATGTTCAAACATGTTCAAGCAAGGCAGGACAGTACTAAGCACCTACTTAGTACTAAAATAACCTAAGCACCTACAACCTAATTTAAATTTGTCTTTTGCACTACCTTTGGCTACTTTGAGTACTATCATGCCATTTGGGTTCTCCAACACACAGTCTTCCAGGTGCTGAACAACAATGTCCTTCATGACATGCTCAGAAAGTTCTTTATCACATACAAGTCTTATCTTCTCTCCCTTTCTGCAGAGACACATGAGCAACATCAATCAATTGCTTTCAATCAATTGTTTCAGCATCAAATATATGTAACATTATCAAAGCTCTCTAATGATTTCTTTCTTCTTTTGCCAGGTTTTTACCAAAAGATTATCAGATGTTTCAATTATATAGCAACTTGTCCAATATCACTCTTCAAGAAAGGCTCATGAGAGAGAGAGATAGGGAGAGAGAGAGATAGGGGGAGAGAGAGAGAGAGAGAGAGAGAGAGAGAGAGAGAGAGAGAGAGAGCATTTAGAAAATAAAACAGCTGAAATGCAAAAGATAAAGAAGAGATTTGTTCCAAGCCTGCCTACAGCTTCCTCCGACCTGCACCTTGGAAGTGTTATATGGGAGCAAGAAGGGAGAAGGGGTCATCCTATTGGACTGACAGGGTGAAATGCCTAAACTCCATGCTGTGCTCCAGGAAACTTTTAGCAGCAAAACAAAACTATACCATTAGTAATTGTGAACTCCTGCAATGAATTTCCATTCCTGCAGAGGAATGGATTCATTGGGGCCTGGTCAGTTCTTAAGTATTTAGTCATACTGGAATCATGGAAGACATAATATTTGTGCTAGGGAACCCACTTCATGTCTTGAATATTTAGATACCACTTTATGGAAAAAACTGGGAGTCTTAGTAAGCTAACATATGGGTATAAACAACAGGCTAATAACTTAACTGGCAGGAAAACAAAGCTGGACATGTAATTTCAACAGGACCCCAACTATGGTTTAGCTGTATGTGACATGCAGACTATGCCATGAATGACTAACTGCACAAAAATTTAAATCATGGAAACATAATTAATGCTAAGTAACAGAATGGAAAAGACCTTTGAAACTCTCTGTCTCTCCCAAAAAATAGAATAGTATTGTTATGCCTTTCTATGGCCATTATACATACGAAATATCTAATTTCTTCATCCCCTTCCATCCCTTATTTATCAGCTTCACTAAGAAATCAAAAATTCTTTATGGGTTGGGTTTTAGGGTCACCCTAAACTGACACAAAAAGAGGATGCAGAACAGAAAGAATAATGAAATAGGGGGGAAAAAGGAGGTGGGCTGTTGCTTTCATTCATTCATCATTCCATATGTGAAGCACGTGACTGCATGCCAGATGTATTTAACTCATTCTGTCCTGTTGATTTTTCAAGCATTCTGCTATTTTTATTTTCTTTACCTTACTTCCTTCCTTACATCAACGTCACTTGGAACTAATGGACTAAATTTTTAATAGAAGGCCGTTATTTTGCAAATTGCATTTAATAGAGCATCTGTGCGGAAGAACATGTGTGAAATACAGTGAATGAGAGAACTGTCTTTTTTTTTTAGAACAGATTATATTTTCAGATGGAGATTTTTTTGGTTAGAAAACCTTATATTTCCAGCCTTTTGATCTGGTCACATGATTAAAGACAGTGTGTTCTGCCCCCTTATGGTAAGTAAAGCAATGTGCAGTAAGCTGTCACCTGGTCCCCATACGAACCCTATTACTCTGGAAGACACACAAAATAAACATACCATATAAACTAACAACAAAAATCTTTTAGGAGTTATAACAATGTAATAGTAGATTTTATATAAAACTTAATTGAGGTTTGTGGATGCATATATACTGGAAGGAAGGACTGGAGTATGTTCAGTCTTAATGCTTTCCAATGCTAAGTATTGAATTATGTAATAATGTGTGTGTGTGTGTGTGTGTGTGTGTGTGTGTGTGTGTATGTGCATGTGTATGTGTGCACGTGTAAGTGCATGTGTATGTGTATGTGTGTATATGTCTTGTCTGGGTACGATGGAAAATGTGTTGACTGGAACAGGATTTTTTTCCATGCACATGCCACTCCCAAGGTTAAAGGTCTAAAGTTTCAATTTTATGTTTTTATAATTGTAAAATAATGATCAAATAATTATAATGCACTTATAAAAGCAATGCCATTATATAGTACTTATTTTTGTATTTATTTTTAGATTTATTTTATCTATTGATGCTTCAGACAGTGTTTATTAGAATGCTATAATCAGTCTTTGTAATTAAGCATGCCTTAATCAATTAAACTGAAGCATTATAAAGTGAGATCTAACTCTTAATAAAAACCTTTCCAGCACTCTTCATATGAAACAGTGTCATACGTGCTCTTTCCTTCTCTCTTCTGTCTCTGCCTTTCTGTGCACCATGTCTTGAACTGTTCCAGATGTGAGCTGAAACTGAGTGGTGATGTCATCACAGCACCATGTCCACCCCTTTACAGAATCCAGAAAGCAGACAGAGGAGAGAAGTGGGGGATGAGAAAAAGAGTAAAAGGTATGCAATAGACACTAAAATGAAGAAAAAGGTACATTTGTACAATGAAAATAAGGGGGTAGTGATGTCCTTTTACTCAAAGTCAATAGAGATTATGAAACATGTATCAAACTATTCACAAGCATGTGTGTAAGATCTGTACTGTTTAACATTTTAGTTCAAGGGAATAAGGTGGAGTCAAGAGAATGATTACAGAACACATACTTGCACAAAGTCAGCATTTACTGTGGAGTTGACTCACCTCCATGAAACTGAAAATGACAAACATATGCTCTCTCTCTCTCTCTCTCTCTCTCTCTCTCTCTCTCTCTCTCTCTCTCTCTCTCTCTCTCTCTCTCTCTCTCTCTCTCTCTCTCTCTCTCTCTCTCTCTCTCTCTCTCTCTCTCTCTCTCTCTCTCTCTCTCTCTCTCTCTCTCTCTCTCTCTCTCTCTGCACTACCAACAGCACCTGGATATCCCAATAACCTGCAGTTTCTTTGGTCCAAGTGTGTGTGTGTGTGTGTGTGTGTATAAAATAACACTAGTGCCAGCAAGCTAAAATGGGTTGGGGGTTTAAAGGCAGGGAAATTATTTGGATTGTACAGCCATACAGCTATAACCATTTAAAAAAGGTTATTCTATATAGCCAAACATATAAAGACAATCACCTGAGGACTATTTGAGATGTTTCCTGATTCTCTTAAATGAATGTGTTTCTTGAGTTTCAGTTGATTTAGATTTCAAAATTGTAACTATGAATGGAGTGCAATCTTAAAAGTTCCACAGTTGTCTATAACGTATGTATTAGTAACACATATTGAGGGAGTGTATTTTCTTATATTGCTATCATTCTTTAGAATTTCCGAATTTTACATTAAATCGACTAGCTGCACTATAAAGGTACTCAATATTTCAAATAGTCACATGACTCCTATTTTCACAGTTGTGATACAAGTGCAAAAAAAATAGGCAAAACAATTGATTTTTATATATTGTTTGTACCTTAGTTGGTAGAATGCACATAACATATAAAGTGTGGTTTGATAACCAATCAAACCAGCTCCTCTCATTCACTTTAAAAATCGGATCAGTGCAATACCATCTAACTAGAGATAAGACATACAATAGTTTTTACAATAGCCATAAAATAGTTTTATTTTAATTGTCTAATAAAGGTACTCAACATTTTCACATGACCCCTATTTTTACAGTTGTGGTACAAGTGCAAAAATCAGATATGAGCAATGCCATCTAATAAGAGATAAGACATCCAATAGTTTTTCCACTTTAAATTTTTATACTGAAAATTTAATGGTGGGTAGCACAGTAGTGAAATAGGTAACATTGCTAAAAGGTTTCAGGTTTTATCTTGAGCTCAGGTTACTATCTATGCAATTTTGCCTGCTGTCCACAGGTACGAATGTTTTTGTGAATATGTGGGTACTGTATGGTTCCCTGAGATAAACTGCTGTTGTTACTGAAGGTGAATTTTACTGTGAGAAATAACCATAACTTACATACATTATTCTGATGATTATTATTATTATTATTATTATTATTATTGTTATTATTATTATTATTATTATTATTATTATTATTATTATTAACCTTTATTTCAGACCATAAAAAAGTTAAATGTAAGCATAAATAGCTTATACCACATAAAAATATGAACACTTTATAGCTTACACCCGGCCACAAACAATCCATCAGTTACAGCAAACTACCAATATCACCTCCTTACAATAGAAGATTAGTTTAAAACAAGCAGTTAACAAGTAGTATTTTGTGCAATTAGGTAATTTCAGAATGTTTTGCTGTCTGTATTGAAAACTTTTGCCACTATGTACTCCATGATTCCTCAGAGGTTTTCCCACATGCTGATTCAGCACCATTCTCAGACAGACATGTCAGGTTGTATTTTTAGCACAGCCAGATGAAAAGAAAACCTTGAAAGAAGGCAGCAGAAAATGATTGTGCTCAGAGAGTTAGTGATGCCCCATCCAATATCAATAAAGCATGAAGGCCTGTTGAATGCTGGTTTTTTTGTATGTCTCAATTTACTTATGACATTTTTACACAAGTGTGCATGCAAATCGATAGGGAAGATTTAACAGTCTTTCTGTGACAACATTATGCATGACATTCAACAAAATTACCCTCACATATTAAAATTTCTACAAGCTTTGTGTACAAGCTACTCATTTAGAATGCTGACTTTTAGGCAAGAGAAAAAGGGAGTATGTATAACAAATGGAGAGCTGCACACATGTCAACTCCAAGACCTCACTACCACCACTCAGGAGATCATCCGCCTACTCAATCTTCCATCCTCTCCGGCATCTCCAATTCAAACAGCCCCTTATCATCCTGGCTCCTCATTTCATTAGACCCTTTCCTATCTTCAAAATTCTCAGTCATGTAGCTGTCCGACTCAAACTTCCCAGAGTGCTTCGCATCCACCCAACCACTTCTGAATTATGACTTACCTCAATGTCAGCTTATCCATTAGGCTGTATTGGCTACATCCTGGCCAATGATGTCTTTTTATCCGCATGTATTCATGCACGTCATGCTTCCGGCACCACCATTAGTCAAATCAACTACTTGCTCTTAAAACAAAGTCCCATGACGATGTGATTCCCTATTTACCTGGAGGTTGCATCATTTCTGCAGAGCTGGTGTTAAACTAAAGGCAAAGAGCCGATATAAGCCTTTGGTACCTTCTGTGATTGTGGAAAATGTGAAATCAACACCGAACTGAAGATCGAAAGCTGCGATCTGTTAAAAGTGGCTCCCAGCTAGCATCCCAGATGCTAACTTGGAGCTACCCAGCTTCAGCACAGTCATTGTGGATAGAGACACTAAAGCCTGTGGGAAGCAGAAAAGAGGAGGACTCACTATATACAGTATGAACACAAGGTGGTGTAATCCAGAGCGTGTGAGCATCAACATCTCCAGCTGCTACAGGGGCATTGAACTTCTGGCTGTAATTATGCATCCCTATTACTTGCCTAGAGAGTTTGGACATGCCGTTGTCATTGTTTACATCCCTCCATGCACCAATGTGAAGGTAGCATGTGATGACATTCTTTCCACTTTTGCTAAATTACAAACACTGCACCCAGAGGTGCTTGTATTAATTTCTGGGGAATTTGATCATGTGACCCTGGACACAACATTATCTGCTTCCTAACAGTATATTGACTATAACACCAGTGTAAATAGGACTATTGATTTACTGTTTGCAAATTTAAAGTACACATACAGTGCCACCCTGCTACCTGCACTGGGGAAAGCAAACCAAACCTTAGTCTGCTTCACCCTCACTACAAACCAAGAGTAAGGAGGCTACCTACAACCACACATTTACTCAGGAAATAGTCTCCTGAGGCAGAGTAGGATCTGAGAGACTGCTTCGGAACATCTGTATATCTTCTGTATGCTGCTATACAAACAATAAGCCCTGGATTATGAGTGACATCAAGGGTCTTCTAAATTAGAAAAAGAAGGCCTTTAAGGACAGTGATCAGCAGGATCTTAAGCGTCTTCAGATAGAACTCTCGGGGAGTCTAGCAAAGGGAGGTGAAGGAACTGTACAAGAGGAAGCTGGTGCAGAAGTTGCAGAACAGCACCATGGAGGAGGTGTGGGACGGTAATAATGACTGGATGCAGCTCAAAAGTGTGGTAACACTATTGAAGGAGATGTGGGAAGAACAAACCAGCTGAACAACTTCTTCAACAGGTTTAACCACCCCAACTCATTCACACCTAATAACACTGCAAACCACACTCCCCTGTGCCCCTGGAACCAACTTTAGCTCAGAGGAGAATGTTCCCCCACACATGATCATGGCAGCCTAGGTATGCAAAGAGCTGAGGAGCCTTTGTCCCAGAAAAGCAGCAGGCCTGCGTGTTGGAACTGGAAGACCCTCTACAGTGCATCTTCAACCTGAGCCTGGAACACGAGAGGGTCACTCTGCTGTGGAAACCTTCTGAATGTCTTCAGGCCCCCTTTACACTGGTGTCCCTCATTGTTTTAGACCAGCAGTGTCCAATCTTATCTGGAAAGAGACGGTGTGGGTGCAGGTTTTCATTCCAACCAATAAATGAAAACCTGCATTTAGTAGACTCTGGTGTGGCTTCTGCTTGGTTGGAATGAAAACCTGCACCCACACCGGCCCTTTTTGGATAAGATTGGACATCGCTGGTTTAGACGTTTTGTTTTTTCTTTATTTGTTTATCATTTTATGGTCTTTATTTTTTTTTTTCCTATCACAGTTAATTTTATTCTTCTTCTTTGGGAGGTGCATTTTCCTGTCTTCATACAGCTAGGAAACACTCTTCCAATCTTTTTACTATTTCAATCTCATTCAAGTCAAAGGTAAGTATCATTAAGTACGGCAAACTTTCAACTTTTCCAGTGTTTGAGCTGCAGAATGTTTAGCCATTCTTCCTCCATCATTAGCCTTAATTTTACTTGTGATAAGTGTATATTAACGGGGCACGGTGGCTTAGTGGTTAGCACGTTCGCCTCACACCTCCAGGGTCGGGGTTCGATTCCCGCCTCCACCTTGTGTGTGTGGAGTTTGCATGTTCTCCCCGTGCCTCGGGGGTTTCCTCCGGGTACTCCGGTTTCCTCCCCCGGTCCAAAGACATGCATGGTAGGTTGATTGGCATCTCTGGAAAATTGTCCGTAGTGTGTGATTGCGTGAGTGAATGAGAGTGTGTGTGTGCCCTGCGATGGTTTGGCACTCCGTCCAGGGTGTATCCTGCCTTGATGCCCGATGAAGCCTGAGATAGGCACAGGCTCCCCGTGACCCGAGGTAGTTCGGATAAGCGGTAGAAGATGAATGAATGAATGAATAAGTGTATATTAGTTCTCTCTGATGAAGAAGATCTTAACTTTAGAGGTGCGCATCCAGAGACTAGAGATGAGTAGTGATAGCAATAGTAGTGTAGTTTCTATAGGGGATCTGGATGCCTTAGGTGGAGTTAGTAACTCTCCAACTCCAGCATTAGAGCCCTCATAGTGCAGCGAATAGGTGACGACTTGGTGGCATAGTCAAATCAAATCAAATTTTATTTGTCACATACACATACATACAGGGTTCAACATGCAGTGAAATGCTTTATGCAACTGTCCGGTATTAGAATAAAAAGTTTAAAAAAATAAAAAATAAAATAATAAAATAATAAAAAAAGTATAAACTATATAAGAAAACTATATTAAAAACTATATAAAAATATGAAAATATAAAAAGGAGAAATAATGTATGTACATATCGCTGAATGTTAAACCTCTGAAAAGAGGGAGATGGAAAAATTATGACATGGACACTGGGTTTTCTCACTGCCAACTTTATGGGAAAAATAATTCTTGTATTTATCACACTTTACAAATAACTTTGCAAAGCAGCATCAATTGTCTTGTTTCTTCATTTCACACATTTTAACAGCAACTCTTAATTATAGAACATTTTAGTTATTTATATATACTATTTGGTTATTTATAATCAAGACATTAATTAATCAATTAATACAGCTTTTTAGAAATGCCTGATACAGACAATTCAAAATAACATTTATATGCTCTTTAAATAACTTGCATCTATACCTCAATTCTGTAATCCACTTTTCACATCTCAATATATTCAATTTTTTTCCACACATCAATCAACACTAAATTACCAAATTAAACATTAAATAAAACATGCCAATGTTAAACTCTCTCTCGATATGTATATATATGGCCTTGTCCCATTATGTAGGCCTTGCGCCCTCTCACACCTGAGCTCGTGCATCTTTAAACTAATACACATTTAAACATTTTGAACAAAACACAATCGATATCATTTTAACATTTATATACTCTTAAACATTATATTATAATCACATAAGAACATTATAACATTTTATCGTTCAAACTGCTACCTGAAAAGAGGGAGATGAAAAAGTATGACATGGACACAGGGTTTTCTCACTGCCAACTTTATGGGAAATGAAGAAAACCGCGAGTTCTCCCTCTAGTGAACCGGCAGGCAAAAGCAATCGATCTTATTGTACCAAAGTAATAGAATGCAGATGAACTAAACACAGATTTGTTTTGTGAATTTAAATTCATCTTTCACTCTGTCACACACTCCCCTACAAAAGAAATGGCATCTCGACATTATCTTTCTCTATCAACACAAGTGTCTTTCACTCACAACAAAAAAAAATGTGGTAGTGCAAGAGTTCTTGTTAACACTAAGAGTGTTAACGGTTCAAGATTTTAACAGTCCATGGATTGTCCCAAACTCACTCGTTCACTTTCTGGATCAAGTAAACAGTTTATCTGAAAGAACAGTCTCTCAATGTTTCAAAGTGCAAAACTTTAAAGACGTACGAAACAATAGTCCATTTTCTCTTTGGGTTTTCAAGAGTTCAACAGCCTCTCAAGACTAGTCCATAAGGCAAACAGTCCATTGTTTTCTCAAACTTTAAAAGTTCAAAGAATGTTCAAGGCAATATTCCAAAAACAGAACAGTCCATCAGTCCAAGGTGCCAGACTGTAACAGTCTATAATGCAAATTGCAAATTTAACAGTTCATGGTTCCTTTTTAGTGGACTCCATACACAAAAGGCAACTGGTAACAGAATTGCTGCCCAGGTGGCAACCATGTAGACAGTCCATGAGCAGACACATACGGTAAGTTCTGTTGTGGTGTCTGCAAGATCCCATTTAGTTGCCTGACATTATAAGTCGGTGTACCAAGTTCATCATAGGTAAGTACTCTTGGTGGGTATCTTTGCCTTCCAGATGGCTGGTAGGTTTCCTCTCTTTGACCCTCTTGGTCCCTTTCAGGGGATGACATGGGAGAAGGAGCTTGTTCGTCAACAGTTAAACACTTGTTCTGCACTATCGGTACCTGCAGGTGGCTCTTGATCCTCTTGGACACTCTCCACAGATGACATCAAAGCAGGAACTTGTACCAGGACCCCACTTGGCTGCTCATCAGACTCTGTGGTAGGTAGTGTTCCGAGGCTTTCGGACTCAACAACAGGGTTTAGCTGAGGTACTTGTGGTAGTACATAACGGAAATCGACTTCATCTTCACTCTCATCATCAGATTCCACCTGGTTGATTTGAGGCTTTTTCAATGTACATTTGGGTCTGATCTTTAAGGTGGAGCATTTTCCAGGGGTAAGTGATCACAAGGCATTAATAAGTTGCGATGGAGGACTCTGGATTGTCCCTTTCCCTTTTCTGGCTTTAATTCATAAACTGGGAGTTCACCACCCATCTACATGAATATTATCTTCCCAGAAATTACAAAGTTTTCTTGTCTCCACATATTCTTTCTGATTACAGGTAGGCAATTCTGAATTCAAGCCAAACAACATGTCAACAGGCAGTCTTGGAGACCTTCGATATAACAGGTAGAAAGGAGAAAACCCTGTAACTTCTTTGCGGGTACAATTATAAACATACAGTAGCTTATTCAAGGAGTCTTTCCAGTTAGATTTTTGACTTTCTGTGAGCGTTCTTAGCATTTGTAACAACGTCCTGTTAAAACGTTCGGCTTGGCCATTGCCTTGCGGATAATATGGGGTTGTTCTGGAGCCTATGACACCACAGTATTTTTGGAGCTGTTCGAACAATTGATTCTCAAACTCTCCACCTTGATCATGATGGATGCGAGAAGGGAAGCCAAATTTTAAGGCAAAGTCGTTAAAGATCCGATCTGCAGCTGTTTTACCTGATTTAGAGGTAGTGGCGTATGCTTGGGCATATCGGGTGAAATGATCTACTACCACAAGTATATACTCAAAACCTCCTTTGCAGTGGTCTAAGTGGAGAAAGTTAATTGAGATCAATTCAAAGGGCTGAGTCGTAACAATGTTTGTCAATGGGGCTCTTGTCTCATGACAGGGCATTTTCTGCTTCAGGCATCTGCATGTTTTCGTGACATAATGCTCAATGTCTGCCTGCATATATGGCCAAAAGAAACATTCATGGATGAGTGAAAGAGTGCGATCTGTACCTTGATGGCCCATTTCATCATGAAGCTCCCGCAAGACTGTTCCTTTAAATTTCTCAGGGAGGATCAATTGAGTGCGTGTGGAAGTGACTCGGCAGAGGATACCATCCTTATTAATGGTAAGCTTTCCACATTCACGAAACAAGCATTTTGTTTTGAGACTGTATGTTTTCAGATGTTTCACTTGTGGCTTGGTTCCAGACAGTTTACATTCGGACTAATATCCTGGTCCTTCATTTGAGCTTCTTTGATCTCATTCCCTGACAATGGAGTTATTGTTGGAACTACTGGACAGGCTTCAATAGATGAAAAGTTGGTTGAGACTGACCATGGGATGCTGGGACCTTCTTGGGCTTCTACAGCTTGAATTGTTGCACCTATTACATCAGATGACAACTCCTCAGAACACTCTTTCATCATCGTTCCTATGTCCAGGGGTAATCGGGACAATGTGTCAGCATCAATATTTTCACGACCTGGGTGATATCTGATTGTGAAGTGGAAATCTGCCAATTCTGCAATTCACCTGCAACCTGTGGCATTCAATTTGGCTGTTGACAGGATGTATGTAAGGTGGTTGTTATCACTATATATACGGTGAAAGTTGGAGTAATACAAGTAATCACGAAACTTTTCTGTGACTGACCACTTTAAAGCGAGAAATTCAAGTTTGCCTGAGTGCAAGTGGTAGTTTTTCTCAGCAGCTAATAGAGTACGGGATCCATAGGCAATCACACAAAGTTTCTCATTTTGTTTCTGGTATAATACTGCACCTAAACCTTGAGCTGATGCATCCGTATGCAGTATATAAGGCTGTGAAAAGTCAGGGAAAGCTAATACAGGGGGCTGGAGCAAACAGTCAATTAGGTTGTGAAGAGTGCGCTGATGTAGTCCAGTCCAGGTAATGGGCTTACTTGATGGGACACCAAATTTCATGCATTTTGTCTTTGATCGTTTCTGGCTTTCTTTCAGGTGGGCATTATCTTCTGGAGTACTTTTTAACAGGTCATACAAAGGGCTAGCAATGCGAGAGAAATCTTTAATGTACTGCCTGTAGTAGCTAAGTAGACCAAGTATTCTCCTCAGCTCACCAACATTCTTCGGTTGCTTGTATTTCAGGGATCGGATAGCTTCTGTGTCAGCAGGATCGACTTTACTTCCCTCTGCTGAGACTATTCTACCCAGATAGCGGACTTCAGATTTGAAAAGCTCACACTTACTTGGCTTAAGTTTGATGCCATGTTGCCTAAGCCGTTGCAGTACTTTTCTGACATCCTGGACATGGTTCTCAAAGGTCTTTCTAAACACCAAGGTATCGTCAAGGTATGGGATGCAGATATCATCTCGCAAGCCTTCTAAACACTCTTCCATACATCGCTGGAAGGCTGCGGGACCATTCATTAGCCCAAATGGGATAATTACCCATTCATATAGACCCCAGGGTGTCACAAAAGCCGTTAGGTGTTTACTCTCCTTTGACATAAACCCCTGGTGGTAGGCCTTCCCCTGGTCTAATGACGAAAACCACCAAGTCTGTCCATAATGTCCTGCACCCTCGGAATTGGCTGTCGATCTGGGTGAGTCTTTCTCTTTAGGTCCCGATAATCGATACATAACCGGAGGCTGCCATCTTTCTTTCTTACACACACGATTGGAGAAGAGTATGGTGAGTTGGATTTTTCAATCCAGCCTTGTGCTATGAGGTCATGTAAATATTCTTTCATTTCACAATACAGAGGCTTTGGTACAGACATGTAAGTACGATTGACTGGTTCCTCATCTTTAAGGGAGATGCTCAATTGCAAATTTCTGATGCACCCAATGTCATTATCTGACTTGATGAATGGCACTCTTCCCTTAACATTTGCTGTACTATTTGTCTCTGGTGTTTGTCCAGGTGGCTGACATCGACGGGCGGGAGCCATTTATCAGGACTGGTGTTATCGTGACTGTTATCTGCAGTCTGGATGTGACATACTCCAACAGAGTTAGGGTTTGCTGGCACCTCAAACATACTAGCAGGGAGGATATTCTTGACAAGCTGTAATGTACCAATCGGGGTCTGGCCCATGAGGGTTACATCATGATCCGTGTCATTGCACACCTCCATTGTGTTATTTGTTGGAGCTCCTTTTTTTAGCCTCACTAGACTCTCTGTGAATTCAAGCCCATCTGGCCACTGGTGGTTCACATCAGGTTCAAAAATGAGTGTGCTGTCCTCTTTCACTGGCTGCATGTACACTCGGCATAGTACTACATTTCGGGATGCTAACATGCACTTTTGTAGTTTTTACTATGTATTCACATGAGCTTTCTGCACTCAAAAGGTGAATAAATGTCTGAACTTTGCTCCTCTTTAAGCTGGGGAATGCAGCTTTCACAGTTCTCTCCAATATTTTGTTTACAGTGGTTGGTTGTGCTTGCTCAATGGAGTTCACAATTTGTTCTATCACACTGAAACCTATGATAGGGTGTGAGAGGTTCTGACCCCTCGCTACGAGCATAGGGATGACAAGTTCAGCTTGGTGCGATGACTGTGATGACAATCTGAATGTCACTTCAACATATCCCGTATAGGGCAGGTCAATACCATTGGCAGCCACAAGGTTCAATGTATTTGGAGCCTCAAGGATATCGGAAACATCTCTCAGTGGGACTTTTTCCCACTGGTAAGTTTTCCCACGGGTAAGTTTTCCTCTTTCCACACTTCATCAATGACACATACCTGAGAGCCTGTGTCCCAGAGTGCTTGAAATCGTTAGCCTTGCAGGTAACACTCGACTAGACATTGCCTCCCAACTAATGATGTCACAGGGGAATGCTGATTAACTTGGGTTCTGCAGGGGCATGAACACTCATGGTTATACAGGAATTTGACACTGAACTCTGTGAGTTGATACAAGTTTTCTTGTGTTCAGTCCAATGGTGAGTTTGGCAGTTTTTAGAACAATACAGTACCTTTTTACATCGGGAACACTGTTTCATTTGGTTCCCTATTCTTCCACAGGCTGCACATCTTTGGGACTGGTTAGTAGATCTGGGTACTCCGTCCCGCAGGGGTAACCGCTCTCCATTTAAAGAACTCTCTCTTAAAGGCTTAATGCGGCATCCTGCTTGGAAGTGCTCACTACTGCCACATCTAAAGCAATGCATGCAACGGTCCTCTGTTCTTTGCTGATGACAATTGAAGCACTTTCTTGTTTGGAAACGAGTAGTCGGTGCATAATATTGTCGAGGCATGTACTGAGGTTGAAATTGAGTGTTCACTTTGGTTTGTTTGGCAAACTGTGATGCCCAATATGGTTGCACTGGACACTGAACAATTTATCGGTCAAATGCTCTCGGTGTAGGAGCTGGGCATGGTGGTGAGGCAAAGGCTGGTTGCTGCAATGATTCTCGAATGTGAGCTATTTCAGCACTGAGTGTTTTTAGTGATGCTACATCAGTTCTCAGTTCTTGAAGTTCTGACAGCACACTGGAAGATGGTTTTGGTGCACTTGAAGTCACACTGGGTTTCCTATCAGTGGTTTCATCACTGGACTTAACTAAATAGCTTCGTAACTGTAAGCCAGGGGAAATGGCCTGAATGACTGCATCACAAATCTCACATTCTGGGTAGCCTCTGCTCAGACCATTCTCAATCTGGTGAGCCAAACTTGAAAAGGTCAATTTCTCTTTTTGAACTGGCTCACCGATTTGTCCAGAAATTTTAAAATCTTTGCGCCAAGGTGAGCTTAAATGTTCGACATTCACTAAGGGTGCAGCTATTTGTGGTTGAGGCTGGACAATGCTTTGTTTTGTGCTCAATTCGTCCAATTGTTGAATTTCACTCAATTTTTGTTTCATCGCACACTTTAGTTCATCCAACTCTGTTTGCAATCTATCTTTTTCGGTGAGTTGGCTTTTTTTTGTGGACTAATTTTCGGTGACTGTACTCAGTTCTATTATTTTATCTCTCACGCTTAAAAGTACGAACATGCCACCATCTTCTAGCTCTGCTATGCTCTCTTCAAGATGTTAAAGGATGTGAGAGATCAGAGACATGCGTGATTTAGATGGGACTTTCTCTCCATCTGATATGTTCAGGAACTCACAAACACTGAGATGTTTGTCTTTGGATAGGGGATTTAACATGCTGATGACCTCCACTTACATTTCCTCTAGCACTGTGGTCTCCATTTTGATACTAGAGTGGACCTTTTCAAGTAGTAGTGGCTTACTTGAGACTAAGTGAACTCGTCTGTTTCACCTGATGATCTCTGTGGCCTCAGGTTGATGGTTCTTACTCTCTTTCTTGCCTTTACTGCAGGAACTCTTTCCACTCCACGAATGATCTGAGTTGTTTTATGGGATGTACTGCATCAGATGTTGTCAGCCAAGTAAGCAACGACCACCCTCCGAAGAGTAAATCCCAGCGGTGCCTCCAAATGTTAAACCTCTGAAAAGAGGGAGATGAAAAAGTATGACATGGACACGGGGTTTTCTCACTGCCAACTTTATGGGAAATGAAGAAAACCGCGAGTTCTCCCTCTAGTGAACCGGCAGGCAAAAGCAATCGATCTTATTGTACCAAAGTAAAAGAATGCTGATGAACTAAACACAGATTTGTTTTGTGAATTTAAATTCATCTTTCACTCTGTCACATGAACTGTAGTCCGTCGTGGTTTGGAGAAGATGGTGTCCTCAGTAGAGTGGTTCTGGCGGTACGCGAACTGTAGTGGATCCAGTGTGTCTGGTAGTGATGCAGTGATGAAGTCTCTGACAAGTCTCTCGAAGCACTTCATCACTACTGAGGTCAGGGCTACAAGGCTGTAATCGTTGAGGCAGGCAGGTTGGGGTTTCTTTGGGACAGGAACAATGGTGGACTGTTTGAAGCATGAGGGGACAATAGACTGTGCCAGTGAGAGGTTGAATATTTACATTTACATTTACATTTACAGCATTTGGCAGACGCCCTTATCCAGAGCGACGTACATAAGTGCTTAAATCTCTAACATTGAATACATTAATGCTGGCTCACTAAGTTACATACTTAAGATACCATGAGTTTAAAACATTTGTTCAAAGTTACAATGAAAAAGTGTCAAAGGGTTTTTTTTTTTTTTTTTTTTTTTTTAAATGCGAAAGATAAGGAAAGAAGTGCTAGTTGAAGTGTTTCCTGAATAAGTAGGTCTTCAACCGCCGCTTGAAAATATCCAGTGACTCAGCTGTCCGGACCTCTAGGGGAAGTTCATTCCACCACCTTGGTGCCAGTACAGAGAAGAGTCTTGTAGTATACTTGCCTCTTACCCTGAGAGATGGTGGAACCAGTCGAGCAGTGCTGGTAGATCGGAGGGTGCGGGGTGCAGTGCGAGGAGTGATGAGGGCTTTGAGGTAAGAGGGAGCTGGTCCATTTTTGGCTTTGTAGGCCAGCATCAGTGTTTTGAATCTGATGCGTGCAGCTACCGGAAGCCAGTGGAGGGATCGCAGCAGCAGGGTGGTATGCGAGAACTTTGGCAGGTTGAAAACAAGCCGGGCAGCTGCATTTTGGATCATTTGCAGAGGACGGATTGCGTTCATAGGTAGACCTGCCAGCATTGCATTGCAGTAATCCAGTCTAGAAATTACAAGAGACTGAACAAGTACCTGAGCAGCCTGTGTGGACAGAAATGGCGAATCCTTCTAATGTTGTAGAGAAGAAACCGACATGAGCGAGTCACATTAGCAACATGAGAGGAAAAGGACAGCTGATTGTCCATGGTTACCCCAAGGTTGCGAGCTGTGGCTGAAGGGGAGATCAGATAGTTGTGCAAGGATATAGCAAGATCATGACCTGGGGATGAATCACCTGGGATGAAGAGCAGCTCAGTTTTGCTAGGATTAAGCTTTAACTGATGAGCAGTCATCCATGATGAAATTTCTGCCAGACATGCTGAGATCTGATCAGAAGCTGTGGCATCTGAGGGTGGGAAAGAGAAGATAAGTTGTGTATCATCAGCATAGCAGTGGTAAGAGAACCCATGTGAGGAAATAACTTCACCAAGAGAGTGAGTATACAGGGAGAAAAGAAGAGGACCAAGTACTGAGCCTTGTGGGATGCCAGTGGAGAGTCTGCGTGGAGCAGATGTCACTCCCCTCCATGTTACCTGATATGAGCGTCCTTCCAGGTAGGAAGTGAACCATTCCCAAGCTGATCCGCAAATCCCAAGACTCCTGAGGGTGGCTAAGAGAGTCTCATGGTTGACCGTATCAAACGCTGCTGAAAGGTCAAGGAGGATAAGGACGGATGAGAGTTTGGCTGATCTAGCAGCATGTAGTTTCTCAGAGACATCTAAAAGGGCTGTCTCTGTGGAATGAGCTGCTTTAAAGCCAGACTGGTTGGGGTCTTGGAGGTTATTCTGTGAGAGATAGACAGACAGTTGATTAAAGACAATGCGTTCAAGAATTTTTGAAAGAAACGAGAGAAGTGATACCGGTCTGTAGTTACTGATGTCTGATGGATCCAGAGCAGGTTTCTTCAGGATGGGAATAACCCTTGCTCGCTTGAAAGTAGTTGGTACCTGACCAGATGCTATGGATCTATTGGTGATAGTGGTAATGAAGGGCAGAAGGTCTTGCGAGATGGTCTGGAGCATAGTGGAAGGGAGTGGATCCAATGGGCAGGTGGTAGGATTGCAAGACTGGATGAGTTTTAGAATCTCTTCTGCTGTTACAGTTGAGAAATGCGACAACAAAGGTATAGGGGAATCCATACTCTGAGATGTAAGTGCAGTCGGAGCTGAAGTGAAGTTCCGGCAGATTTCCTCAATCTTCTCCTGGTAGAAAGAGGCAAAGTCTTCTGCAGTCAGGGAGGATGAAGAAGGTGGAGCCGGGGGGTTGAGCAGAGAAGAGATGATGTTGTGGACTTTACGAGGGTCATGTGAGGAAGCTTCAAGCTTTTCCTTGTAGAAGGACGTCTTGGCAGAAGTCACATCTGAGGAGAACTTGGCCATGAGTGTTCGGTAAGCATCAGGATCTGCATCAAGTTGTGATTTCTTCCACTTTCTCTCTGATGATCTTAGCTCTCTTCGATTGTTGCACAGCACATCTGAAAGCCAAGGAGCAGAACAAGAAGTTTTCTTGGGTTTAGTGGACATAGGGCAGAGGAAGTCCATAGTTGAGGAAAGAGATGAGAGGAAAGTATCTGTGGCCGAGTCCAAGGGTAGTGAGGAAAAAGACTCAGGATCAGGAAGGGAAGAAAGAGTGCCAGAAGCTACAGAAGAAGGGGAGACAGAGTAAAGGTTGCAGCGGGTAAGAGCGAGGGGGTGAGAGGTAGTTTTAGGTAGGGTAGGGAGAGTGATGTGAAGGATACCAGGTGATGATCAGAGACGTGTAGTGGGGTAGCAGTCACGTCTGTAGCTGGAGAAGGACGGGTGAAAACCAGGTCCAGCACATTGCCTCCTTTGTGTGTGGGGATGTAGCTGTTGAGTGTGAGTGTGAATGAGTCGAGAAGAGACAGGAGGGAAGAAGAATGTAGCTTGTCATAGGGGAGGTTGAAGTCACCAAGCACTGTCAGGGGGGAGCTATCAGAAGGGAAAGCACTAAGCAGTGTGTCCATTTCTTCCAGGAAGTCACCTAGGGGACCAGGAGGGCGGTAAACAACAATGATAACAAGGTTAATTGGAGAAGTAACTGAAATGGCATGGAATTCAAAAGAGGAGATGGTTAAATGAGAAAAGAGGAGAGGAGTAAAAGAGGAGAGGTGTAAAGCACCATTTCTTTGACAGCAATAAACCTGTACCACCACCCCTGTCTGTTTCTCGTGGTGAGTGAGAGAAAGCATAGGCAGAGGATAAAGCAGCTGGTGTAGCAGTGTTCTGTGGGGAAATCCAGGTCTCTGTTAGTGCAAGAAAATCACTATATCTCAGTGAACACTGGTGCTAGTGCCCCTGTGACAACAAGCTTGGACCCCCTTGTGGCCCCTGGCCCCCCTAAATGTGGAGTGTGAAATAATTTTTATAAAACTGTTTTTTTTGCGATCGCTGTTTTTTACATCCGTTATTAGACAGTGGCAACGCGGAACAGAAATGTAACCCACACATTTTTTATAGGGACTGCTTAAAGCGGAACACAACAGTATCGCAAAACATGCATCTGCAGGTTTTTTCTACTCAGAAGTTGGTGGAAGTTTAGCACGAATATTATATAGAGGTGAGTAAAGTTGTAAATATGTTGTATTTGTATTAAATGCATTACAGAAGTAATGCCTATGTAAATGTATAACGTTAGATCAGCTAATCTCAATCTCACCATTTGTTAGTTTGTGGCCATTTGAAAAGGGGTAAAATATATGATCAACAAACTCATGGTTCTGAGTGTTTTTACTCAGTAAACGAGTTGTAACATTAAATTCTTAGACATAGTTAGTTACCTAGCAAGTCAGTTATTTTCAGTAAATTAATAAATAAGCTTCTTGGTCCCTATTGCTTCTTCTCTATAGTTCTCACCAAAATGAAGAGAAAGAAGGACATCATGTGACATCAGGCCTTCTGTGACTGCTATGCTGCAAGAAATAAGAGCAGCACCTTCTTGAGTGGCATGGAGGCCTTATTTATCACTTAAATATACTCAGTCAGAATGTCTTTTTTGCATAACCACACGGTAGTGTTTTATTCCTCACATTAAACACTGTACAGTATTGAATGCTAGCCAAACATCACCATATATGTAAGATTATCTGTCTATTTAATGTGACATCAAATGTCTTCAAAAAGTATTTTTTATGTTCAGGTTTTACATTCAGAAAGCATGAACCTGCTTAAGTTTATGTCTGTAACATGATATTTTATATGCTCTAGTTTTGTTCCTGAAGTGTGCCAACAAGTTGCAGAGACAACCCAACCTCTATACAAGGATGTTCATTGTGCTCCTGGTTATGGAAAATGACTAGTTTATCTAGTCATTTTACTTTTTAAAATGAAGGTTAAATCAAAACATAATTCTACTGTCAGTTAACACTTATAGTACTTACTTAGCCCTGTCGTAGCCCTGTTGAGCCATATAAAAGATATAAAGTTTTAATTTCTCACTTTAGTGTTTCATTTTATAGTGCTTTAGAGTTCCCACCCAGTAATGCTTCCTGGAGCACTGTCCCATAAAAAGAGATAATTAGCAACAGCCTGTGTTTCTAAGAAACACAACTGTCGCTCATACGGTATATACAGATGTTTTTTTAAGATAGCACACAAAAGAACGGAAGCATAAAATGAAAGGGGAAGCAAGTAAAGGATGTAAGCAAGTACTGTAGAATGATAATTAAATAATTAAAGACTGAGCATGAATTAGAGTGTGAAAGACAGTGAAAGAATGATAGAGAAAGACAGAAATAAGCCAATGATAGCAGGCCCAAGTCTATGTTAAGGAGGGGCCAATGGAAAGGAAATGTTTTATCTTTAGACCAATGTTTAAAAAGAAGGGTGTGGGGTGTTCAATATGCTTATTTTCCATACATCATCTCATCCATTAGAGAAAGTTTAGCAGAAGTATGCTGTTATGAGTCTAGATTGTATGTTAAAAGTGGTTTTCCTGTTTCTGAATAAAGAGATGATACTGCTACTGTTGTTGGATCTAGACCCACACATACACATTATGTTTTCATATTAAAAATGAGGAATAAAATTAAACCTGCTAAAAAAGAAGGGGAAGGTAGGTAAGAGTTTTAGAACTTTGTCCAAATTTATATGGGATATGGGAGAGGCTGAAAAAGTACAGACAAATAATACTTAATTGAAAGTACATATCGATGGCATGGTTGAACAGTGGGAAGTTGCTATCTCACAGCTTCATGTATTTGGCATGTTCACCTTGTAATGTATGAATCTGCTTTGAAAAGAGAGCATTACTAGGTGTAAAAGTGGAGCCTAAAGCAGGCATTGATAGCTCATTTGATACCTATTAATTGACCTCCCATGTTGAATGTCAAGCTCTACCGTTCTGGCGTGCCCAGAAGTGGCAGTCAGGAAAGAGCACAGAAGCGTTAACTCCTCGCGCTAAGGGAAATTACCTCTCCTACCTCTCATTACATATTATAGCCCTGGGACACAATTGAAATCCTTCTTTTTTCTAACTCCTATTGGTAAATGTTACCTCTCAGAGTGCTATGTGCTCTGATACGTATTACCACCCTGAACTCCGAGCGACGAAACTCGGTGTCTTAAATAGTGGCGTTGGCAGGTGTCATGAATTGCACTAATTGAAATTAATCAAAAAAATTTAATTCTCAGACAATTCAACTATAAGGAGAGTGGAGGCCCTTGCATCAGACATCTTTGAGACTCATTTGGACACACTGAGGAAGGGGCTGGTAATGTCTCTTGCAGTGAATGAATCGACTGAGAACAGCAATGTAGCACAGTTGTGCCTTTATGTGAGAATTTTTGGCAGTGAATGCTGTTGAGAGGATCTACTGTAATTGGACTACTTCCTTGGGAGGGACACATAATTGGCGAGGTAATATTTAATGCAATTTTGTTATTCTTTGAAGAGAACAAGCTGGATTTGGGACTTATTAACATGCTAGTAACTGATTGTGCACTGCAATGGCAGGCAGGATATTGTCTGCTCATTTGCCAGCTGTACAGCTGAGATCACGGTGTGCAAAATTAATTGGTGAGTTAAAAGAGACCATGGAATCTACAATGGCTATTATTAACTTTATCCGTCTTATATCCAGCTTACATCACCGACTTTTCCATCAGTTGTTGCGAGATATGTCGGCTCAATATAATGACTTACTTATCCAAAATGACATTAGATGGCTTAGTAAAGGAAACTAATTGAGACGATTTTGTGAACTAGAGAAGATCTAGAGATGGAGGCACAAACCTTTCTGACTTTATGGAGAATGGGGAGTTTTCTGCTGCCATTTGCTTTTTAAGTGACAGGTTTCCTTACTTGAATCACCTCAACAACATGCTACATTGCAGAGAACTGTCACACACCTTGAGGAGAATCTTCATGCATTTCAAAAAAGCTCACACTTTTTTCTGCTTCTTTTTCCTGGAAAAATGCTCCACTTCTCTACATTGTGCAAATCAGGTCAAAAATTCCCAGATGTGATGACGGGTTTCATAGATGCATTAAAAACCAACTTAGCTGCTAGGTTTGATCATTTTGGTATTCCCACTGTGAGGAAATTTGTTAAGGACCCTTTCTGTGTGAATGTTGAGGGAGCATTTAAATCAAAAGCATAGGAGCTGGTAGTGTCAGTGGATGAGGTATCTTTACAACTTGAACTCATTGACATGTTTTGGACACATGAAGTCAGCCGGTCTGAATTCAAGCAGTCTCGCCATTTTTGTTCTCACAATATTTCACTGCTCTTGCAAAATCTAAAAAAATTTATTTCTCTCATTAGAATGCAGTGTAAATATTTGCCAATTATTTAGATGGCTGTCATAGTTTAAATAGTCATACTAAAATAATTTATTTTGTCAAAAATACCATGAAAGAATGTTAGTGAACTTTTTATGTGCACTTAAGTGTCAGTTAAATGAATAAAATTCTAAATGATTGTGATATGGCTCACCGATTTACCCATTTTAATTTAGAAAAAAGCCTAATTGGGCATCTTACAATGCACTGATGCTGTTGTTATGCAGTTTCAAAATACAACACAAGCATGTATAAATGAAGGGGAAACAAAAGCTTACTAGGGTGTCTTATTCTGCAAAAATACATGTTGTTGTGTTATCACTCACGTTGAAAGCCCAAGTAAGACTCTCTAAGGCTATCTGCCCCTCATTTGGGATGCTTTTTATGAACTGGCCCCATTACAAACTAAATAAGTGGCAGTGCCCTACAGAAACTACATTAACCTCACTCTGACTAACCCTCTGATATCTGGATGCACAACTATAATGCTACAATCTTCTCCATCAAAGAACTAACTTATCACAGGTAAAACTATTATTAATAAACTAAAAACACTGAAAAAGCTGAATGTTTGCTAAAATTAGTGTATACAACATACCTTAGAAGTGTCTGAATTTTAAAATGATCTGACATGGATGGACTACACTACCTGTCTTTAGGCAAAAAACAAAAGCATTCATTGGAAAAAACTACAACAGAATAAGAAAAGTGAAATACACAAAAAATAAAAAGTGCAGTACAAAATTATTAATGACCAAAGGAAAAAAAGGTATTTAAATAATTTAAATAATTAGGGGGGCACGGTGGCTTAGTGGTTAGCATGTTCGCCTCACACCTCCAGTGTTGGGGGTTCGATTCCCGCCTCTGCCTTGTGTGTGGAGTTTGCATGTTCTCCCTGTGCCTCGGGGGTTTCCTCCGGGTACTCTGGTTTCCTCCCCCGGTCCAAAGACATGCATGGTAGATTGATTGGCGTCTCTGGAAAATTGTCCATAGTGTGTGTGTGCCCTGCGATGGGTTGGCACTCCGTCCAGGGTGTAAACCTCCGTCCAAGGTTTTTATTATTAAGGGGAAACCCTAATCAATGCTCTCTGAGAAGTAATTTAGAGAAACACACAATTCAGTTCTTAGTTCTTGCATTGTTGCAGTCTTGCATCTATAAACTATAAAATGGTTACTATTTGTAGGCAATGCCATTAGTTCAAAAAGTCTTTTGAAAAATGAAGTAGTTCAAGGTCAAGGTAAAGAGGTTTTTTTTGACATTTGTACATGTTGTAACACATTAATGGAGGTTCAGGATAGCTCTTCAATGTTAGGCCCGCAAAAAAGACGGAGAACTCACAAACGTTCAGTCACAACGGTTTATTCCTCCGTACACAGGGAAAACCTCCATAATAACATGTTACTAAACAAAAATACTCATTAATATGAGAAGATGAAAATAAAGGGAATATCCGTTGCAGCATCAGACTCTCTCACACACGTGGTGTTATAACTGAAGTTCGCCCTCTCTGGCGCATGCGCACATTCAATTAATATACACAGTAATAAATCAACGGCACATTGCTCTTAAAGGGGTAGCACCACTCCACTCATTACATATTTCACCCCCACCAAAATAAGGCTGCCCCCAGCCGTACACAGCCGAGGAAACAACTTGACAACCCCCCATACATGACAGAGTTGAAAAACCACACGTGAGGGAAAGAACAATGCATGACAGTACAAACATACATGTAAGTACAGTGTAGACTTGCTAAGTAACATAGCGAATAAGAGTGCTAGTAACCCAAAAATAAAAGTTTCAAGACGTGCACAGAGGAAAACCAGAAACACAAACAATAAACAGTTGTTAACATTACCAAAAACACTTACCACATTATCACAACTCAAACCTTTGTGTATGAAATGGATTTGTAAACTTATGCACTGACCAATCAGAATTAACCCTTGGAACTTTTCTCTGTCTCAGTACATAACGACCCTGACCCTGAGTAGATGAGGCAGAAAAGGGCACAGCAGCACTAGAGTCAGTAGCAGAGTCTGGTAAGCAATTTTCAGGGAACATTGCAACTGAACATTCATCAACATTTCCATAGTCCGACCCAACCACATGGTCGGTCTCAACGGATCCGTCACCTGGAGAGACAAATTCCCCATCCCAGGGAAGCGCACTCACATCATCAATGTGGGAACCTCTTTCAGGCATGACCGTGTCCCACATATGAAATGGCTGCAGATTCACAACATGGAACACACCAGCATCCTCTTCATTGCTCACACTGGTAAGTCTGTAATTGACATCGGACAACTGTTTTGAAACACGAAACAGTCCAGTGAATACTGGAGCTAATTTGGCCATAAAACTTGCATCTGCATCAGATTTAGGGTGGGTCTTAACTCTAACCAAATCACCCACAGCGTAGGAAACCATACGGCGTCTCTTGTCATAGTAACATTTTCTTTTTGCATGGCTGGCACTTAGCACAGCCCTGGCATGATCATGCACATCCTGCAGCGAAGCTCTCAAGCTTTCTGGGTAAGGTATCTCAGGGTCATCAACACCCACAGAGTTTGTTTGTGTTAACAGATCAAGCGGTGTTTGGCCGACGGCTCATGTTGGGCCGTCCTAAGGGCGAAACAAATTTGTGGGAGATACTTGTCCCAGGAAGTGTTTGTCCCCCACATAAGCACGAATGGCAGTTTTTAGAGTGCGGTTCACTCTCTCAGTGGCATTAGTTTGTGGGTTGTACGCTGTGCTAGGACGATGTTCAGTACCAAGGGCAGTGACCACATGCTCAAAAAGATTGCTCACAAAAGGGGTACCACGATCAGAAATCAGAAAGACTGGGGCCCCGGCGGGCGAAGATCTCACTAAGAAATTTACTCACTGCCACCTGAGCTGTTGCGGAGCGCACTGCACTCACCTCCACCCATTTTGAGAAGTAGTCAACAAAGACAATCAAGTACTCATTACCAATCTGAGTGCGTGGCAGCGGGCCGACAAAATCCACCCCAGTGTATTCCCAAAGCTTTGTCGGTTTGATTGGAATCATCAAGCCTGCAGGTTTTCTTTGACTCGGCTTAGTAAGCTGGCACACAGGGCATGAAACATCATCTCTTTATGTCAGCTGCCATTTTTGGCCAAAAGAACCTCTGTCTCAGTCTAGCCAACGTTTTCGTCACACCAAGATGGCCCGCTGTTGGGTGGTCATGGTAGTAATGTAAAACAGTATGCCGCATCAGAGTAGGCACGAAAAGCTTGTTTCATAGGATGCAAGGTACAGGCAGCCTTATGATCCTTGGAATAAAGAAGACCATCATGAACGTGGTCCTCATCTGTACCACCCTCCTCAAGACTTTTGATAAGATTGCCGATCACTGGGTCATCCTTTTGCATTTGCCGCACTTGCGCCTTGTCGGTTACCATGACTGAGGAGAGACACCTTAAAACCAAACCACCTATGACTGCATGAGGTGGCAGAATGTCAATGGGGTCTACACTGTGTCAGCGGGTTGCGCGACAACGCGTCAGGGACGCTATTCCGTACACCTGGTTTGTGGACGATGGAGAAATGAAAATTCTGTAGTCGCAAAGACCACCTAGCCAGACGACCAGAGGGATTGGGTCGACTCAACCACTTCAGACTGTTGTGGTCTGTATAAATAGTTACATGTAGGCCCTCAACGTAGGGTCTGAAATGTTCCATAGCCCAAATCACTCCTAAACACCTTCTCAGGAGTAGAATATGGCCTTTCCGACCTGTGCAAAGTTCTGCTCGCAAAAGCAATGGCAACGTCTCGCCCCATGTCATCCTTCTGCATGAGAGCTACACCGAGACCCAAGTCACAAGCATCAGTATGAATGAAAAACGGGCGAGTGAAATCAGGAAAGCACAGAATGGGCTCAGACGTAAGACAACTTTTTAAGAAATCCATCGCAGTTTGGCAGTCATCATCCCAGCCAAAAGGAGTTTCCTTCCTGGTGAGCTTAAAAAGAGGCTCAGCTTTTTGCGCATAATTTGGAATGAATCGTCTGTAATAGCCGGTAAGGCCGAGAAAACCTCTCACTTGTTTTACATCTTTAGGTGTTTTGAACTGAGTCACCGCTTCAACCTTTTTCGGGTCCGGAGAAATACCGTCAGGCGTGACACGATAACCTAGGAAGACAAGCTCATTCAAGCAGAACTGACATTTATTCAGCTTTAGGGAAAGGCCAGCCGACACAAGCCTAGACAAGACTTCCTTAATGTCCATGAGATGTTGCTCAAACGTTGGGGAGGCAATGACAATGTCATCAATATAGACGGCACAGCACTTATAGATCAAGCCGGCAAGCACATTGTTCATCACCCTCTGAAATGTGGCTGGAGCGTTACAAAGGCCAAAAGGAAGAACTTTGAAATGAAATAGGCCACAGTGTGATATGAAAGCAGTCTTTGGTCTCGAATGCTCATTCACCGAGACCTGCCAGTACCCTTGCGAGAGATCAAGGGTGGTAAGATATCTCCCCCTTACGAAGAAGTCCAACGATTCGTCTACCCTGGGAAGTGGGTAAGAGTCCTTTAGAGTGAGATTATTAAGACCTCTGTAATCAACACAGAACCTGGGGGTTCCACAAGGCTTTTTGACAATTACAACATGTGCAGACCATGGGCTCGAAGAAGGTTCAATAATGTTTTGCTCCAACATCAACTGAACCTGTTCCTCAATTATCTGTTTCTTAGCTGGAGATGTACGATACGGTGGGAGGTGGACAGGTTTAGCATCACCTGTATTGATTACGTGCTCAGCCATAGAGGTGTGACCTAATTGTCCATCAAACAAGCTCCAAAAATCCTTAAGGAGACTCAACAATTGTTCTTTTTGTCGCCTTTGCAGACAAGCCAAGTCAACCTTCTCCTCTAGTATTGAGGGGCAGACATCCAGGAACATCAGGCGCTTCAGGAGCCTCTAACCACTCAGGCAGAGCCTCATCACAAGGTTGTGAGCCACTTTCACCCACAGTCACGGTCCTTGAAGGGATATGAATGCTCACAGAAGCACGCAACATGAAATCCATCCCCAAGATAAGAGAAGAAGAAAGATTGGGGATAACAAAACGGTGGTAAAAATGTTGTCCTTGGAAACCAATGTTTAGCCACACAATGCCAGTGGGACTACAAGCATTGTTGTTTGCAAGCTGAACTGGTGGGGCAGTCCATGGCTGAACTTTCTCAAGACATTTTACAACTCCAGAAACCATGTCTGCACGGACCGCTGAAATTGAGGCCCCCGTATCCAATGCTGCATCAACCACTTTGTTAGAAAGGTTCACTTTAACAAGAAATGGCGTATTCCAGAAAGAAGGAGACATACGGTCTTCAGCATGTCCCAAGACAAAAGGCTCAGTCTGGGGCCCAAGACAAGGATGAGGCATATTTATCTTCTGGGAGGAGGATTGCCTCTGTGAAAATTCCCCCCCCTCTGAAGTTTACCCTCTGCCGAACAGGGTTTTGGTTTTGCTCTTCCCTGCTAGAATCCTCCGCAGCCGCGTTGGTTTTGTCAGTGAGTCGTGGGTCATTTAAAATCTGATTAGGCCTCCTTTCCGTAGCCAGAGAAGAACGCTGCTCAAAGTTACAGTTTGGGTAATTTCTGGAAGTATAACCAGGCATAGAACATGTGTAACAGTACGGGTCACTCACTTGTTTGCTTTTCTGCACCACCGGAATGCTATGGCAGTCAGGACCAAGCGCTACATGCAGCTCATGAGCACGCATCACAAGATCAATAACTGAAGTAATCTGTGCGCCATATAGTGCCACTCAGTAGCGCTCAAGGGCATGTTTGCAGGTCAGATCAATTTGTTCACGTTCTGGAGGTGGAGTCTTAAGCTTTTTGAATTCAGACAGCAAGTGTGCTACAAATGTTGAGAAAGGTTCACCTGGGGATTGTACACGGTCCAGGATACCTCGTAAGACATGTTCTTGGTTATCAGCTGGAAGAAAAACTGTCTTAAAACAAGCTACAAAATTGTGTCCAAGAAGTTACATGCGAGGTCAGCATCGTAAACCATTTTCTGGGTTCTTTAGCTAGGAAGCGCGGTAGTACAAGCAGAATTTGTGCATCATTAAGTCCTAGAGAAACTCTATAGGCATTCACCAATGTAAGCCAGTCATAAGGATTAATTTTTACATCACCCATGAATACCGGGGGTTCTAACCTGGACTGCTGTAAGACCGAAGCTAGAGTTTGGGTCACATTGCACAAATCCAGAGAGCTTTGAGATAAGCCTGGTGCATTTACACTTCTAGCGCACGTATCGCCAGACGACGCCTGTGGACGGTGCTGCATTTCAACATGAGGAGCATGAACATATGGTGTAGAAGAAGCAGCAGGTATAACTTGTGTAGGTAACTGAGTTGCAGCAGGCATCATTAAGTCTCGTGTATATCGGTCAATAATACCTCTCTGAAGATCAAGGGACTCATTTAGGCACCTCCTCAACATCATAACCTCATCTTTCAGCGACTCCACCTGCCCCTCTAGGCCATCAGCAGATTCTGGAACTCCGCCCCTGTATTGGAGCTCAAAGGTTTCATATTGGTTAGTTAGGTCACTCACTTCATCAACCCGTTTGGCCATAATAACAAGGTCAATTTTTTTTTTTTTTTAAGCAAAATGAACAAAATCAAAAGAATGAATCACAAAAATTTCCAACTTGCATCATTATGTGAATAACACAGTGATAAATGTAATATATAACCTACAATACCCTATGTGAGAAACTAGTAGGAAATATATAAACAAATGAGGCATATACTCAATTATATCAGTGAAACAATAACATTGATAACAGTTTTATAGCTAATGTGAAGTTCAAAGTCTCTTAACATAAAGCAGTCTTTTTCAGTCTCAATTTAGCAACTCGCCGTATAGTGTCTCGGTTGAATAAACGCAAAGTTATTCTGTTCAGTGTCTGAAAACCAAAAACAAGTCCAGACAGAAAGCAAACGACTCTAGATGCAGATCAAAAGTACGATAAATCCGATGCAAGAAAAAACGATCTCGTGTCCACTTTAACCAGTTCAACATACGCAGTTCAGTAGGCGAATTCAATAACGCGGTCACACGAACAGTCAAAGTTCAAACGTAGCAAAAAGCCAGGAAAATTACCATGACACCCAGTTCACGTTGCACATTAGATCCACGAAAATCCGTCACCGCAAATCCACAGAAACGTGACGAAAATGGCATCCGCCTTAGCAACACAAAATGTCCGCTACCTTTGAGTAGGCCACACGCAGGCTTTGCAGGCCTCTGGCACTCACAACACCGTCAACATCGTCCATCCCAATCGGGCTGCATCCGCGATAAATTCGCTCCAAGCAGCCAAAGGCAGGTACAAAAATAATGTACGGGCGCCACTTGTAACACGTTAATGGAGATTCGGGATAGCTCTTCAATGTTAGGCCCGCAAAAATAAAGACGGAGAACTCACAAACGTTCAGTCACAACGGTTTATTCCTCTGTACACAGGGAAAACCTCCATAATAACACGTTACTAAACAAAAATACTCATTAATATGAGAAGATGAAAATAAAGGGAATATCCGTTGCAGCATCAGACTTTGTCACACACATGTGGTGTTATAACTGAAGCGCGCCCTCTCTGGCGCATGCGCACATTCATTAATATACACAGTAATAAATCAACGGCACATTGCTCTTAAAGGGGTAGCACCACTCCATTCGTTACAATGTCCAGACCGTACAGGTACAAAGGAATTATTGTGCAAAGCTCAAGTGGTGTGAGGAAGATAAAACACGTGAAAAGAGTCTATGTATAACAAATAAATTTGCATATATATCTTATGAAGCTGTTAGTAAATGTAGCAACAGGTGACAGAGAAATAGTCATTCTTATACAAGATGTCTAAATAAGTTTTTATTTGTTAAACATTTTAATAGTTCCATTCAGTGTCAGTTGTAACTGTTTTCAACTTACTTTTGCAAAGTTTAATAAACATTCAGTTTATTTATAAAGAGTAAAACCCTACATATAACAAAAATGCATGTTTGAAAAGTGTGATGGACTTGGCCTTCAAGTCCACAAAACTGAAGTATATGAAGCATTCCTATAATCAAGCAAAAGTAACACTTTTGCCGTTTTACTCTCCCCCTCTCTTTAATTAGCAGTAGCAGATGAAGGAGTGTGGAAAAAAGAGTGCAGGCAGAGGTGGTTGAGTAGAGTGAAAATGTTTGTGTGGGCTAAAGTGAAAATTGAAGCACTACAAGCACACTTGCAAATACAAACTCACACTTGAGCGACATCATTTCCCATAGAAAAATAAATAAAAGATTGTAAATTATAAAAATATAGTTTCTGATAAAGCTGAAAAATCTTTTCAATATACTTCAGCATCACTCCTTGAAACAGTCCTGTACATGCACAATCCCAGCATATAATTTTTGCCATGACTCATACACATGTGGAGATGATGTAATCTTTTTGGCTTTCCTTATGGAGTATGACCCATGTTTTTGGTTTAGTGAGAAAGATGGATAACAGAATGTGCTGTTAAAACATTGTACTAAAGCCTTGGAGCCCAGCAACACCCCCCAGATTTTTCCCTGTTCCAGCGCAACTGAATTAATTTGATAGCCAACTGCTGAGTTGACTCAAAAACAACTAATCTGTGTAATGCTGTGTCCCTCCTGGCCTGTTTAAAGTTACAAGGAATCAAAAGAGAAGTAAGTGCACATTAGTGTTTTTTTTTACATTTTAAATTAAGAGTTTTTAATTTAAAATTTTCTATCTGAAAATTCTGGGTTGTGAAATCTACATGGAATTTAAAGTTATAGAGAAGACTAAATAAAAGGTGAACACTTCTGGTGATAATATGGAGGTCACAGCACTATCCTGATGTTC
Source organism: Tachysurus vachellii (assembly GCF_030014155.1). Lineage (NCBI taxonomy): Eukaryota > Metazoa > Chordata > Actinopteri > Siluriformes > Bagridae > Tachysurus > Tachysurus vachellii. Next base: position 8,814,245 of record NC_083476.1, on the reverse strand, counting down.
AGGTACAGACTACATATTACTTGTGTTAAAACAGGGAACATTCTAAGCTGCTGAGTATGATCTCAGAACCCCATATACAATAAATATGTGTGTGCTATTCACTTTACATCAGAGATTTTGAGTTGATGGGTCACAGCCCAAAGGTTGTTCACTGGGACTTGGATTGGTGATTGGATTGCAGACTGCATAAAAAAGCATAACTAAAAGGACACTAACTAATTAACTAATTAAAAAATTTGTTATAGACAATAAAAAAATCAATCACATTTTGCTGCCAGTACATTTGTAAACAATTGGTGCTAACATGGATAAGCATAACAAAAAGGAGTGAAATTCCCTCTCCCTAAAATCAATTTTAAAACTATGCAATGTTCATGAAAATATGACTCGGATTTCATAAAAAATGATTTGAACAAAACAGAAGACAATCATGGTTTGTGGAGATGCAGAAAGCATTTTGATACAAAACAAAAAGCCATAAAGAAAAGCCTGTTGAGTTTTCTAAACAAAAGCAACATGATCTGGACCTATCTTAAAAAACTTTCAAAAACATATTTACTGTTTAGGAGAAAGCACAACATATATTATACAAATTCACACTTCATGAAAAATGCTAAAGAATCCCACTGATTTGCACAGGCTATTATTACAGCTTTGTTCTTGTTAAATCACATTGTTATGTTTAAGCATAACATGTAACAGGCGATGGTCAAAGCATGGGTAGACACAGTGTAATCAGGCCAAAGGATAATCCAAAGAATAAAAGAGACTAAACAAGGTTCATACACAGCATAAACAGGCAGAAAGAATGCTCAGAAAATACACAGTAGTAAGGGCTGGTATAACTTTGGAAAGTGCTGATCTTGACAGATAAGTCTATGAAAATAGCATTGCTATGGATGATGCTGGCTCTCAAATTCAAATCATTGCTCTGGCAGGGCCTAACACTAGAGATGGGAGCAGGCCATTCCAGGTCTATACAAAAAAATTCTTTGATGTGTTTAAGAATGTGTCTTGCACACTCCTTGCAATCAATTCGAATAATAACTCTATGTGGTAAATCTGTCTGTCCTTCACCAGTCAAGGAGGTGGCTCTGACACAGTGACATGGTTCCAGAGGTTGATTTACAGCAAATCATTATCGGTCACCGGTAATGTCTGCCATATAGTATCTAACTTTATTGTTATATCTGATGCTTTGCTCTACGCACTGTTGGCATATGAGTTTGCCAGACAACAAACACTTGATCTGTCCACTCATACAGAAAACATATAACCCTTGTTTTAGGTTCCTTACTTATTTGTGCTCTTAGGAAGTCTGCAATAAAATTGACAACTGTATTTTCTGCAGTGTTTTTCTATCTAATCAGAAGTGTATGCACTACATACATTTCCACATTTGTTATATACATTCGAATTTAGTATATACAGTGAATACATTTAAAGTATTTTGAATAAATCAATGAGTCAGGCAAAGTTTCCTGGTTGACAACCAGACCACCTGCCCTGAGCATAGCTGAGAGATGGATTCAATAGAAGTATTCCTGTGTAAAAACCTGAGGAATCCCAAATGAATCTGAAAAATTAAAGTTTTTGATGTTTACATTTTTCAGTACAAAAGCATTTACATCTTGGTATTTTGATGCTTTTTACTATTTCAGTGGCAGAAGTAAATGGGCTTTAACCTCATAAATAAATGATCCTGCTTCCAATACAAATATCCCATGAGTGAATCATTATCTTATATATACTATATACACTACTGAGGCTTTGTTAGCAGATAACGAGTCAAATAATTAATCAAGAAAGAACGCATGTCCAGCATCCTGCCTAGTGATTAGTGATTTATTTTCTTAAATGCCAAGACTTAAACTACTGCAATGTTAGTGGCAAGTCTTCAAGAAAGTGCCTGATCTCCAGAATGCCTTTTGCAATGTTACTATCCAGTTTCACAATATAAGATTTTCATTCAAGTCCCTTTAGTATATTTGGATCACTTTGCAGGGCACTCCTCCCCATACACACTTTAGTAATTCTTGTGTATCGTTTTGAAATTATCAGCACTGACTTTTTAGATGGGTGATTTCTTCTTTATAACCTACATTTTATTGCTTTCTTTTTCCAGAATTTAATCAACCACCATTCACATATAAACATTAGACATACCAGACTCCTAAAGATGTTTTAAATACAGAGGACAGAGAACTTCAGACAGAGAATTTCAAATATCAGATTTAGCTTCCCATATTGATTCTAAAATTCTGATGGGTTTTTTTTTTGTCACATCTTCATAGAAACAACAAAAAATATATTAAATTTCTGCTTGAAAGAGTAAGACAGGTACAAATCGTGTTAATGGGAATGCCTCCTATTTGTCCAATTTACCTAGTAGCTATATACAGTAGTTTTGAGAATGATGTTTTTTTCTGACTTTACGGTGTTATTAACAAATGACAAAATATTATCTACATGAAGCATCCATCTATGGACTGCATCTCCTGCTCTAACTATATACTTAAATGTGGCCATATCTAAAGTCTCACTGCTAAAAAATAAAGAAGCCTAACTTTTTGTAGACTCTGTTCAACTATATGAGGGTGAGTTGGAAAATGGAAAAAGAAAATGGAGAATTTTTGTTCAATTCTAATTTGTGGCTCATATTTAAGATATTTATTTGAATCAATTCAAGTCAATTCAATTTATTAGTATATACTGTAGCACTTTTAACTATTCACATTGTCTCAAAACAGCTTTACATAAGCATAGCAATAGAATAGAATTTCTAAAGTTTAAAGTTTAAAATTAAGTTACTATATACATCTCTAACATCTATTTCTAATAAAGCTGGAGGCTATGATAACAAGAAACTCCTTAAGATGATATGATATTTCTTCATGCTGAAGTGTTCAAATGAATGAATCACCTTCTTATAACAGTTTAGGATTAATGAATATATTTGCCAAATCCAGAAATTTAAGTAGCAATAAATACGTACCACTATGCTAAACTTTGGCATCTAGAGAAATATCTACAGTGGAGGAACTATCATCAGACTTAATGTTAATGAACCACTTGGTACTAATCATCTGATCTATTATAATAAATCCAACTTGGTCATTACCTTATCAACCCTACCTGTTTTTTTGTTAGAAAGTAGCATGTTTTTTCACAGGAAGCCATATCCTGGTTTGATGAGCTGGTAGCATTTAAATACATTGTACCTGTTTTATCCTCTACCAAGGATAAATACCACAAGGGGTGCATTTTCAGGTAGCTACAGTGTAGACTCTCATTCAGTTGTAGCCCTCATTCAATTATCCTTCCCAAGTGCTGGTTATTGTGATGGTCTTGTGAGTTGTGGAACAAGAACCCCGGGATTAATCCTCATGCATGGCACATTGGCATATGCTATATCCAGAATACGGTGGCATAATAATGCAATGGCTAGAGTTACTACTTTAAAGCTCCAGGATAGCTTTTCAATCATGATTACTTTTTGTTGTTTTACGTTTATATGAGCAAATGTGTGTATACATGGCACCCTGTGTCAGCTTGGTGCTTGTGCTCAGGGTTTCTAGGATCTGGGATAAGATTAACTAGAACCCTGAGCAGGATAAATCAGTGTTGGAAAAAGAATAAATAATTTAATTGACTGTACAAATGAAATGCTTCTCCCTCCAGGCATACAGTATAACAGATACTATTATACTATCATATGCATAAGGTTTATAGAGTGGCTAGTTAAAAAAAAAAAAAAAAAGAATCAGTGCAAAGATATGGATATGGGAAGAAAAATGGACTGAACTGTTAAAGAAATTAGCAAACATTTGTTTTTAAAATGATTTAGATCCCATTCAGGTTTAATCAAACAGCTAAAAGATGGATTTGTAATAATTTGTTCATGAAGAATATATGTTGAGTAAAATGTATTAGTTTATAATAACTAGATTTAATAAAAGCAGACCTTATATGTTCAATAAAATAAGGACAGTTGAAAGGTTATTGTTGAATTGTAATGTCATAAGAATTGAAATTCTCACAATAACTGAGAAAAATGAGTTTATTTACGTGTGTAAACGTGTTATTACGTCATGTTTTTGATGCTTTGCTGCCATCTATTGCCAGAGAGACAGCAGTGCACTGAAATCATATCATTACAATTTCTTACAAACCTTTGTCACTGGGAGGTTTACAGTTCTAAAACTCCTCACAGTTTGCATAAAAGTGTTTTATAAATAAAAACAAAGAGAAAAATATTTAAAAACATGGTTAGAGATGCCACGAAGTAGGTGGCAATGCCTTAACCGTATATGTGTTGAAGGCCACTAGGACCTCTTCCATCCTTGTCAAGGGGAGTGCTAACCTTCTCTCCTTTCATACAACACACTATCAATACGGTCGTGTCACAGTATATATCAGTTGTAATGGGAATACGTGTCCTGATGACGGTAGCTTTTTAAAGTATGAATAAAGCCATTATGGTTTAAGCCATATTAACAAATTTATTACATAAAATCAATTAATAGAAGAAAAATAATTATATGTGTCATATATAGAAGGATATTTTTATTTTTGTGCTAGCAAATAAACTATTCATGTGCCGCAATGCATTACTTATTTGCATAAAAAGGCCGTAAGCCAATCATATTTGAGAACGAGCATGACGTTCTGAATGTTTCCGGAAGTAAACCACTGTCCCAATGTGCGCTTTGAACACTCCCCTTTCTCCTTTAGGGTTTGCAGCCCTGTGGTGATTAAGTGGTTTGTAAAAATCGTTGAGTTTATTATAGTACCAAATGTTGACGCGTGTATCAATACATGTTCGAATATATACGTGTCGTATGTATACGACACTGCGAACTCTACATGCAGTCTGGTCAAGACTGAAAATAATAAATTCGTTCCAAGAAAATCCAATACTGTTTCAAACAGAACTGTTGATTCCGTGTTTACATGACACTTAAACCAGTAAATATCAGTTAAAGTAATAAAGTAAATGTCAGCTGTAAATAGTTATCGCACCATTTAAAGACCAAAATCTCTCTCTCTCTCTCTCTCTCTCTCTCTCTCTCTCTCTCTCTCTCTCTCTCACACACACACACACACCCCAAAACTGACATACTGTAAGAAAAAAACCTATGTCAGGGAGGCTGCCAAGAGCTGCAGGAAATACTGCTCACTCCCTGCATGTAACAGTCTCTTGTATTTCTCACCTTTCTGAGATATAGGGGTCTTACAAAAAGCATCTGAGCTCCTAAAAATTGTTCTTTATCTTCTTCATTCATTAGGCCTTTGTTAGAAAGCTGAAGGTGAAGACAAAAATCAGCTTCCAGTTTTCACCTTGAATGAATGGGAATTGCATATTCAGAGACCAGATCAAAATCCTCTTGATTTTATTCATTACAAAAACCTACACAATTGGTGTGTAAAATTTTTAGATCTACTATAGATGCCCAAAACAATTTTTATATAGACACAGAGTATATTGAAAATAGTATTGGTGACAAACTGCCAGGCTATGACACAATATTTATCTTTTTTTTTTTTTATGTCTGAACTTTTGAGAGTCACAAACAGCTGGAACCAAATTCCTTGTGTGCAATAAACCTGATTCTGAATCTGATTATGAATATTTTTTTAAACTTTGATTAAAAAAAAAAAAAAAATGATCTGGCACTCACAAATATGTACTGAAAATTATTTTGTCCACAACGTATTTGCTATGTTTCTTACTTGTAGCTGGTGGAAGCACATTACACAAATCAAACAAAGCAATTAAATTTACTGTTCAGCACCAATGACTGTTTTTTTTTTACTTTTTCCCTTACTGGACAGGCAACTGAAGTAAACCTATTCACAAAACATACACATATATTTTAATCAAGCAGTAATAAAGCTTTGTGGTATCTCAATTATGCATCCAGCATGAAGTCTTTATGCACATTTTGCAACAGTGATTGCAATCAGAAAACTGAAAATAAAATAAATGAAAATACATTTTCAATGTTTGTTTGTTTTGTGTGTGTGTGGCTTGTCAAGTTTTACAGAAGTGCACAAATCATAAGGATTTACACAGGCAAAATACTTATAGGCAACACCAATGCTATCTAATCTATGGCTTGGTGCTGAAATAAATCAGTAAATCTGTTCCTGATCCTCTAAAAAATGTGGCAGGCAGTTATTCTTAAAAAATAAGGGGTTGGGTTTTTGGGGTTGTTTATCTTTCCCTGTATGATGACCCAAACAAATATTTTTCAATTAATTATCATTACAAGCAAATGGAACAGTATATCAAAAAGGCAGGTTATTATGATGATTTTTCTGTCAGAGACGTTAATGTCATATTTTAAAACTCTAAACACTATTTTAAAATTAACTGGATCAAGCATTTAATAAATAAAACATTAAATGTTTTATATATTCATAACATCATTTTATATTATAAATTCTAATATTATTAGTACTAAAAATATACATTTTTTATTTTCAGAAATTATAATAATAATTTATAAATTATATAATAATTTTTACATAAATTATTTTCTTTAATGTACAAGTCCTAGTGTTATGGAAAATTGCCTTAAAACACAACTTCAACTTCACTACCTCACACAAATATTTCTTTGGAATAACTAGAATTCGCTATAGAGGAATAAATTTTATACTTTAGCCTTTATTTATAACTACATTGTATTTATGTAACTTTTTTATTAAGCTCTAATGCCTAGATTATCTGATAATAATATTATACGTCCTAACAGTAGGAAACATTTTTATTTAATCATAGGTGAATTTCATGTTATGTGTTTGTCTGTTAAGCACCAGGACATACATTCATGCATTTCCTGTGTATATTTAATTGGCACAGTGAACACAATATAAAGTATTCAGTTCTCTGAAATACAAGCTTAACAAACAGAAAACAAATGACAATGAAAAAGTGCAAAAAACAATTTGGAGACAGGATAGGGAAAATACTTGCTTAGCTGAGCAGAGAAAGTACAATTTCAGAATTTTTTTATTATTAGTTCAAAGCTTAAAAATAGATTTTTTTCTCTTTATTATTTTCATAGTCATTCTTATTTATAGATTTATGTGCATATTTACTGATTTGGAGCTGGTGTAACACTTTACAGCACAGCCAGGTGTGTATGTCTGTGTGTGTGTGTGTGTGTGTGTGTGTGTGTGCAGGTCTATGTATGTGAAACTGCAGTGAAACTGAATGTTTCAGAACAGTGAGATGTTTTCGGGCAGCATCAATATCTTCTTGCTTCATATTTACAGCTCTTTTTAGCAGAAATGTAGGTCAGTTTGTAAGAGATATTTAATGTAATGACAATGTAAAACAATAAAAAAAATGAAGCGAGAATTTTTTTTAACAGGTGTCCTGTTATAAATGGATGAAAACAAAAAAAAAATTTAATTTGTAGAAGAAGAATTTGCTAAAATAATAATAATAATAATAATCATAATCATCATCATCATCCATGGTAAGAAAGTTAAAAATCAAACAGTGAAAATCAATTATGTGCCAGCGTGAGTAGTCAAAGGAACTTCCTAAAACTAAACAATATTAAATTGATTCATTTTTTCTCCCTAAAAAACAAAAATAATGTTGTTAAATAAAAAAGTACAAATGTTTTAAACCATAGACATTAAGCCTAAGAAAGAAAATCACATATACCACAGAGGAAAACCATGGACACACATGAGGCGTGTTTTACCCATGATAATAGAGGTCTACTGGGGTTTTGTTGAAGAATTTACATAGTTGAAACTTTCATATATGTTTATTCTCTAAGAACAATCATATTTCCTGCTAGAGCTGTGCATACATGCGCTTTTCCACTGACACAACGCCCTCTGCTGCTCACAAGTGTCTGGACTGCCTACATGTCATAAAGGAACAATTCAGCCAAAACATTTTCAACAATGTTTTCTTGGTGTTACAATAGTAACTGAAGGAAGTTTACAGAAAACAGTTTATCATCATGCAAACTGCATGTGTTACTTTGCCTTAAAATACACTGCTAACTCAGCAATGAGATTTCTACATAAACATTTGCACAACTAAAACAGAATTATCCCTCATTAAGAATCTAGCAAGTTCTAAATTTCTGCATAAGAATCATCAATACACATATTTAATGGACCCTTCCCTTTAAAAAAGGTGATTTTAAAATAGTGTGGCTCTATTGCCCCAATTACATCCAAAAAATTAAATGGTTTAAAAATCCCTCATTATTCTGCTGCCATATTTCATCTAGTAGCATACTGCAGCCTGAATGACATGGACGCATGTAAGGCATGTGTCATTATTTGGCTGATAGTGGGTTGACTTCGTTGGAAAAGCCTTCAGTAGAAAGTCCTTGAGTGTAAATAGGGACACTACTCCTGCAATTGTAGAGTAGAGTTACTGGCAGAGATCAATTAAAAATAAAAAACCCATGCTGAGTACCCACTCATCACTTTCAGCAAAGAAGTTCCTGTGGTCCTTTAAACACAAAGTTGGATGTGCCAAATCTTCAAGCAAGGCATTTTCAACCATTGTCTACATCGTCTGTGATGTGTGTTTCAGTCTGTAGATTATATCATTTAATGAGTTTCTACATCTTTTGAACTCCTCAGCCTGCAATTACTGTCATTTATGCTGGTATTATTCCTAACAGCACACAACAGTATGGGAGCTCCTCATAATCAGTTTATCCATGCAACCTCTTTTCTAATACTTGGGGTTTTTGCATACTGTATTTATGGGCATGGGAGAAGATGTACAGAAAGTCCACACAGACAACAACCCAACCTCAAGGTAGAATCAGGGACTGTGGTGCTGAGAGGTAACATTGCTACCCTCTGCCCCACTATGCCATCATATAAAATGCAGAATATTTTAAACATGTTAAATTTTATTTTATGTTACATCAATTTAAAAATTATCTACTAAATCACTTCTAACATGTAATTTCAACATTCCACTTTTAAACAATAGGCCACACCACCTATTCGAGTCTGATTGTGTGATATCTGCTATAAAAGAAGTGACTATAGCTTCAAGATGACTGTTACTTCACCTTTTGCCAGTCCTAAAGCTCCCCATAAACTGCTTAAGCATGTCCCCATAAATAAGTACACAAAAAGAATTTCTCAGACAAAATGCTGTTGATGTTTGGCATATGAGAGACATTTTATACACTAAGGTTTTGCCTATTCCTTAAAAGGGATCACCATACAAATCATTTTGAAGCTTAAAAATAAGTATGACATCAGTATAACAGCCACAAATGTCTAAAGAACATAGTGCACTCACATTATCTTTGATGGTGTATCAAAGCTGAATATTTTACTAATTTAAACTTAAATTTCTTGAAAATGTTAGTTGTTGAACTAAGCCAGCATTAGTTTTGGTAAAAGCACTGGGTCAGTGGAAAAGCACAGTATAGCCCTGATATGGAATCAGCTCTATGTCTGGCCATATAATCATAATCAAAAGGCAAAAATTGTCAACAGCACATAAGCAACCACATAAGATGACTGACCTTCAGACAGGCTCAATAAATTCACATAACAAGATTGCAAAATGACCTGTTAACAAACTGTGCATGTAACCAAATGATTTCACAGTGCTTGCTTGTAGCTACTAGGGGTTGCAGGGCCATTATTTCTTGCTAGCTGATCAGTAAATTCATGACATACCTATTATAGCCTATAATATAACTACAGCTAAATGCTGAGAAACTAACAAACTGCATTTCAAATAACTGATAAATACAAGCTAGCTATTACATTTCCACTTTTTTTTAGGTTACACTGTTAAAGACTAAAAATAAATAAATCAGTGCAATAAATGTGCAAAAAATATGTGTATCATATTATACTATTTTGAGAATTATTTAAATGCACTTGTGTATAAATATTTGTTTCTGGAGAGCACACAGCCCAGAAGCTCATGTCCTTCAACAGTGAGTTCTTTATAGCTCAATGGAGGCTGATACGTCTACAGTAGCATCAGAAATTTTTTTCAAAACTGATAATGACCTGGCTGTTGAACATGAAGGCCTCAATAGAATCCAAACACAAGTGTTCCTCTGTCTGTTGGCATGCCCTAACAGGCTTTAAACTAGTCGAGAGAGACTGGAGAGTGATGTGTATCCCATGGCACTGATGTCTCGCTTTCATACAGCACTATTTACTATGCAAAAAAGCATGGATATCATTTATTCTTTATTTGCTTTAAATAAAAACAAAAATAATTGTGTGAGTAGGTCCCACTAACTTTTAACCATAAAAGTGATATGAAAATAATAATGTTTCATCAGTCTTTCACAATGTGTAAGCTGACGGTAGAATTTGCTTAGTCTAGTTTTTTTTCCGATTAACAAAGAACATTTAGCCTGCTTTCTTTTCTGTTGGCCTTATTTGTTTTTATTCTAATACTCTGACCTAACATCCCCAGTGCTGTGATTGTGAATCTATTGACAAATCTATGCAACCCCTAATAGCTACACACTGGCTAATAAAGCAACATAATACAGTGCTTGTTATAAAAATATTCTAAAAAAGAAACACAAAATAAAACTGTTGGTGCAACACATTGATGCAAATGAGCCAGAAAGGGATTTCCCAAAATGGACTGATTGTAAAAACATAAAGACTAAAAATGCATATAGAATATCTAATATAGGCATCTTTGTCCAATTCTATAGACACAAAATATCTCATTAACTGTGTGATGTCTGGAAAAGAAAAAAGATTGAAGGTAAACCGGTCACATGTTGAACAAGACTGAAATGAATGGTATGGCAGATGTGTCAGAGAGATTTACTGGACAAGACTAATGTTATCAGAGCTAATGTTTTAGCTGTGTCCATCTTTAGTATATGCTATCTAGCTCTGGCTCAATAGATGTAAATAAATGCAAGGTCATGTTGAATTAAATTGCTATTACGAGTGCCAGTAAGCTGCATAGCAAATAAGCAATATTTTTACATGTAGCCGCAGATTAAGAGTCAGATTACTTGTAACTCTTATTGGTTGTATGGGCATTCGGATCGGTTACTGTCTGCAGTAGATGCTCCACAGCCATCTATGTTTTTCTTCCAACATATTTTGTCCATCATCATCATCATCATCATCATCATCATCGTCGTCGTCGTCGTCGTCGTCATCGCCGGTGTCATCAGTTCACTCTCTCCTTTTTGGTAGAGTGGTGTTTACCAGTTTATGCAGTCACGTGCCGTGTGCCTTTTTCTCTCGTTAGGAATCTGCAGTTACAAACAGAGACAATTTTAGAAAGAAGACACACACTTACATAACCATCACATACAGCCTGTAGTTAGTATGTTAGTATGTAGTATGTATATCTTCTGACATGCTCTGAACTGTAAAGTTTAAGCCCTGTCAAGATCACCGTGGATCCGGATCTCAGAAACACTGGGTACAAGTTAAGAGAATTTACTGCCTACCAGTATGTTTTTGGACATCAGGAGTATGGGGAAAACAAATAAACATGGGGAAAACAAATAAAACTCCATGCAGACAGTAACCTGAGTGCCGGACGTTAGTTTTCCACTTAGTATTCTTAAATGGAACATTTGATGGAACAGTTATCAATTTTTGTGCCCTCTGCTGTCTATTGTATGCCCTAATGTGTGGCCAATTGCACAGAAATCTCCCTTTCATTCCTACTGACCCATCACTATTTGAGCTGAAACTAAGTCAGGCTCATAAGTTGTCTTTTAAGGAAAAGGAATTAAGCTGAGCAGCTGCGTTCTGTCTGGAGATGACTTCCAGCCTGGAAAAATGTAAACAGAAGCCTGAATCATCACACAGCAATATTGCCACGCAGATTTTTTATGGTATTTATGAAATCATATGAATAGAATAAGTGTAGAACTCTTACAAACTACATAATTATACATCTGAAATAGTTTGAAATTATATTCAATCGTGATGTTTATTCTGCTATTCTTCATATAACTTAGAAAACACTGAGATTTAAAGAGCCACCAATATTGTTATATGCTTTATTTGGACCAGACAGGAATAAATAAAGATAAACAGGGCCATTCTAAGTGCTTTCATATTGCTGCATCAGAACTGAAGGAATGTGGCATTGTGATTAGTGAGTTGAGGCACACAAATAGTGGTTATGAGCAAATGTATTGTATTTAACATTTGTGTGGCTTTTAGATTTCCAGGCTAGTTAAACTAAACTTAGTTCATCATGCGATGCAGCACTGTTTCTAAAAAAGCTAGTTTTTTACATCTTAGAAAAATTCACTGCCCAGCAATGGTTATTATAGTGTATGATAGTAAACACTCAGTTTATCATTCCTGTAAACTTAAATATCCTAAATATTATTTAAATAAACAAACTAGTAAACCAAACCAGAATTACTGCCTGAAAAACGAACTGATATTACTGAATTTATTTACAATTAGTTACTGCACAACATGAAATCTTTTATGACAAGTAGGATATTAAGTTTATGTTTATCACCCTCAGCCATGCATCAGATTATTGTCAGTATATCATGCACATTCAAATTCCATAAACCTGGCTCCCTCCCCAACACACAAACACACTCTCTCACCCTCTGGAATGAGTTGAATGCCCTGTTCACAACCTCTAATCCCACACATAAAGGCCTGTAAAGAAACAGACAATAAACTAGCTATAGATGTAGAGCGGATGTTTCCTCCTCCCACCCCAAGAATAAACCTGATAATGGGATATATGAAATATTTTTGCATTCATTTAGCAGATACAAAGCAACCAAAAGAATTTATCCCGAAAACAATGCCAGCATGTTCAGTACTGTGAGAAAGCATTTGACTCATTTTTTCTATTTTTGCTTATTTGTCACATTTATTTGTTTCAGATCTTTAAAAAAACAATCATTTACATTTTTTAAGTAATAAAATGTATCCAACACCAATTGGCCCTCTCCTAAAAGTAATTGCCCACTTTTGTTACTAAATTGGAAATATTATATTAGATTAATTAGTTAAAAGAAATACCAGAAGATACAAACTCCATATCCATACATATGGACAGCACTACAAATAAATTTGTAAAGCTTCAGGACACCAGTGAGAGTCATTACCTCCACTTACGACCTGGTAAATCTTTCCAGAAGTTACCGGCCTACCAAAATTCCTCTAAGAACTCATTGATGATTGTTCCAGGAAGTAAAAAAAACTGCAGGCATATAATGTTAACATTAGCATGATTGTATCATTAGAAATATACTGGGGTATCCATAGGAAAGCTGCAACCACAGCAGCCACTGACCATGAGAAAGGCTTATCTCACATTCTCCAATAAATAATTTGATCACCCAAAATAGGTCACTGAAACACTTTCACATAGTGCCATTTGACTGAAGTCACATGACTGTGCAATACCCCAAATAATAATCATCACATACTATACATATGGGTATTCAACTTGTGGCCCATGGGCCAAATCCGAGGTAATTTGTTCTGGCCCCTCAAGTAGCCTAGCGTGAAAAAGACATCTGTATAATAAATGCACGGATCCGGCTTACAGGACAGGACAATGAGAACTTTTGTTAGTATCATGTCTTCTGGTCATTTCTTCCAAAAAAAACCACGGGAAATTCAGTGAAACAACATTAACCCTGCTCTACTACCCTAGCTCTACTTACACGAGCAAATCAACATACTCACACATGATTGTCATTAAAACGCTCATCCCTTACATCCCAGCACCTGCACCACTGCATGTGTATTGTGCTGACAACATATACAGCCGATTTCACTGCTCTTGCTAAATCTAAAAAAATGTCATTTCTGTCATTAGAAGGCAGCTTTAATGTTTGCCAGTTTTGAGGTGGCTGTTTTCTAAATAGTCATACTAAAATAATTTATTTTGAATCAATATTTATTTTCCATATTGTGATCTTATGTATTATGTGCACTTAGTTTTCAGTTAAATTTGTTCAGTTCTAAATGAGTGTAAAATTCTAAATGAAAAAGTGTACTTAGGCACCGTACTGTACAATGCACGGATGTTATGTAGTTTCAAAATACAATAAGAGCATGTTTGAAAAAAGTTTACATGATGTCTTGCGGTGCAAAAATACAACATATTAGCTCCTATACTGTCAAGACATCATGTCAAGACAAACTAATTGAATAGCTCTGCTATACCTGTATGTACAGTATAAGTCATTCTGAGCAAAAATCACATGTACAAGAAACAATGATTCTGTAGAGGGCAGATTATGAGTCAAACTTTTAACCATTTATTCAATTTTCTTGCATGAGTACCCTTCACAATATACACCCAATACACACAGTCATTTTATCATTAAGCTGATTACATATTATTGAATCTAATAATACAGCAGTAAACAGCAGCATATGATGCCATAACTTGTCATCCATCAGATACTTATTACATTTTAAATACATTTTTAGTGCAAACCTTTTATTTTTCCATCAGTAGAATGGACACTTCTCTCTACCCGTTTCTACCCGTTGCACAAGAAAGCTTCAGGTACTGTATAATTTTTTCTACCTATTTTCCAAAATAGCTATTACTAAACCTACAGTACTATACAGCTTTGTGTACCTTTGGCATTGGAGTCGAGGAAAACCTCTATGTAGGATGAGGGCACATAGCCCTCCTCTTCCTCATTCCTCCGGACACGCGTCCAGCCATCTCCTTTGTCCTCCTCGATCACAAAAAGCACCTCTCCTTCTGCTAACGCCAGTGTTCCCTCATTATTTCCTAAAGAGAGCAGAACGACACAAAGTAATACAGACAGAGAGAGAGAGAGAGAGAGAGAGAGAAATAATAATGCCTCAAAGAAATACACAGCAAATAAATATACTGTACTTCAAATAAACATTATATCATATATACTATTATTGTTAGTTTTTATTGTGAATTTACAATGTTGTTGGAGTTTTCAGCTGAGAGATTTTTTTAATTTTATGCTAAATGGTCACAATTCTAACCACACCTGACTAACATTAGCATTTAAATAAATGCATGATTGTGTGTGTGTGAGTGTGTGTGGTACCTTCAAACGGGTAGAGTGCTTTGCAGGTACCAATGGTAGGCAGCATTTCTTCCTCAGGATCATCAAACTCGTCAAACTCTGGATCAGTCTGAACCTTTGTCTGGACTTCAGAGCTCTGCTCCTCAGTGTAACTACCATCGGGACTGCTCCATCACACACACACACACACACACACACACACACACACACACACACACACAAACACAAACTATAGCAGAAGCACTTTTCACCATTTTATCGGATATTCATCAAGTCATTATATAACATTAATATATAAAATGAATAACACCTGCAATAAGGGAACATTTTGAGCTTACATGCTAACATGCTTACATGTTTTTTTCCAAAACATTCTAAGCAGTAATAACGTCCCTGTGATATACTGCAGCAAAGCATCCTCAAACCATAACACTTCCACCTCCATGTTCCACAGTTAGTATGGAGTTATTTTGGTTCTTTTGGTTTATTCCAAACAGGCCCTCTGTTATGGTCTCCAAATAATTCAATTTTTGACTCATCTGTCCAAAGAATAGCAGTTGTATCAAATATCCTCCACTTGTAAATGATTTTCAGATAGTGGAATGACTGATTACAAATTATTTATATCCCTTAGCAGACTCATCATAAGCATCAATAATCTTCTTTCAAAATTTCTTTAAAATTTAGTTGAATTCTAGAGACTGAGATGATCATTACAGAGCACTGTGTTTCAACAATAATGCCTGTCTTTATTTGCATATACAGTACCATTTGCATTTAACTTTACCTGATTTAATGAAGTATGCCAAAAATTCTATATTGCCACATTTTATTTTACTGATTTTGCTGCTTTTTCGTGAGCACTGAGATGCTTAAGCGTGAGATGGGGTGAGGATGAAATGTATACATTCTCAGGAGGTATAGCTGGTGGAGCTGGAATAGAGCTTGAAATACAAATGCAACTGTCTTTATTTTTAAAGTTAAAATCCAAACCATAGTCAAAGTGATCAAGACCAAACATTCACTTGTATTTAAATGTGGAGTGGCTGGTATAGTACTGTGTGTGTGTGTGTGTGTGTGTGTGTGTGTGTGTGTGTGTGTGTGTGTGTGTGTGTGTGGGTGGGTGTGTGTGTGAATGTGTGTGTATACCTTTCACGGTCCTGAGCACAGTTGTTGTTGGATGTTGTAGTACTATTTTGACTTTCGTACACAATACTTTGTCTCTGAGTCGATTCACTTCTCGCTGGCATTCTGCCCTCAACTTCTGCCAGCCAGCCCTGCAGTGTACACACATACAAACAGGGCACATATGTAGTTATGTTTGTACTTGGGTTATACATAGGAATATATATTCAAACACACACCTCAAACTTCTGTAGCTCGGCCTGTAGTTTATCAACGTGATGTCCAATCTCTGCAAGTCGTGGATCAACGCTGCTTGGATCCCCCATCTGGGGGTTCTTCACATACACATCCTTCATTTTAGTCAATGCATCTCTGAGAAACACACAAACACACACACACACACACACACACACACACACACACACAAACACACACAAAATCAGATCTTTGCACTGACATTATATGAACATGCATACAGACTGACATGAAAAAGTGGACCAAAAATGATGGCTATAGCTATAATTTTGGCAAACCAGTTTTTACTTATTTATAAATATGTCTATATTGCCTCTATGGCCAGGTACCAAAGGAGTAAAACTGGCCTACACAAGCCACTAGTGGGTGACTCTGAGCTCATGTATGCAGAAGATTGCAGACAGTGGTTTCCTACAAGTATATTATTCTATATTCTACCCTGTAGAGTAGCATACTGTAGTGAAGGTTTCACTTCAGGTGTATCTTTGATTTCTAGGACTTCTAGAATTGAAAGGAATGTATATAATATATATCATTAGGAATACATTATAGTGGTAAACATTACAATAACTTATGCTGTAATATATTTACACATGTAAACCATAATATGAAACAGATACAATTGCTTGTCACTGCAATCAATATGTATACATTATACTATATATTATACAATTAATTTGAACATGAAAACTAATAATCTTAATAAAACTAAATAAATTTAATAATCTTATTTATTTATAATTATATTTTGATGTTCATATCTTTTGATAACTACATAAACTGTAATATATTGTTATGTGCTGCAGTATCAGAACACAACCCTGTTAATTTTATATGTTTTATAAGTGTGTGTATGTATTTCTGTACTTCTGATCCAGCTCTTTCTGTATGTCTTTATTAATGTCGTCGATCTTTGCTTGTAGTTTCTTTCTCCTCTGTTCTGGGGGCAAGTGACTGAAATCCTCTGGATTCGCACCCTGAAAGCAAGAGAGAAGGAAAGAGAGAAAGAGATGGTTAAAATCTTTCTGCAAATATGATGGGGATTTAAATAAGCTGTAGGTTTTAAAGGTCTGACTGAGGTATGCAGATTTTTAATTGATGCTTTTCCTTCTTATTTTAAATATTAATGTTTGGATTTGGGATTAGGGGTGTTTTTATGGAGAATTTGAGCCAGACCGTTTTGCAACCTTTTAAGTAGGTAAATTCCTGCTTCTTGCACTGAAGTACTGATCTCTAGGTTTGTTGAGTCATCCTCTGTGTTTTCCATCACATCATTCAGGAGGCTGTATTTTTTTTTTTTTTCAGATGTATATAATCTGCACTGGCTGCATGCTTACGAAGACAAAATATATGACAATGTACAGTATGTTGTATAGGTCTTGTGATAAGGTTGAATACTCCTGTAAAGTGGAAGTTTTGCCAACAGTGACAGAGCATCCTATAATTTCCTCATTTGGTCTGAAATATTTCTTTCACAGAATGTACAGATGAACCCCAGTAAGACGCTTGCCACCATACATTTTGTTATCAAATTATACAAGTAAAATTACTGTATTTCTACAACCTTTGGCTAATATCCCTTTCAGCTGTTTTGACTTTTGAAACCCCATTTGAAAGGTAACATTTTATATACATGTTTTAGTGAAAAGGTTTTAAAGACAATAGATTGATATTTATTTAAACCCAATCCACCATAATAACATTATTATATGTTGCTATAAGATTGCTGCTATAAGATTTTCATTGGCACAATCAAAATTTGGTAATTAACTGGGACATTTAACATGGATGTGCCTAATCCAATCCTTGTTTGCACTCAGCTGCTGTTTTTGTGTTGAGAAATGAATGTACTTGTGCTAATGTGTAGTATGCAGTGCAAACATTCAGAATAGAGTGTGGTCTCTGGACATCTCTGCTATTCCAGCTACATATATGTTATACTAGGGGTTTCAAACCTAACCCCCTTTCCTTAGTCCAGCATGCAAAATTTCCCCACAAACAAACATTAAAACCAGTATGCATGCAAAAAATCAAAAATAAATCTTAAATAAACTTCATCATCCCAAAAAACACATGCAAATGAAAATGTAAAGCATGCATCTGTATCTTTCAGTCATGTTGAATTACTTTTAATTTTATATACAAGTGGCAATGTATATTTATATAATTTTTTACCAAATTAATAAATAAATGAATCCATATGATATATCAATATTGCACCTAGAAGAATTTACTTAAATATATATATAGTTTAGGAGATTTGCCTTTTTAATATCTCTGGTTATTATTAATGGAATTTATTGTATCTGAGATTTCAACAATGAATTCTGATGTAATTAGTTCACATAACATTGTGAACGGAAAAGTACATGCTGAATGAATAACATTATTAACTGTATGAATAACATTATAAGTTCTATTGCTAAAAATGATGACAGTTAAACTGCACACTAATATTTACAGAATTAAGTGAAGGTGTGTTTTGGGCAGAACCCAACAAAATAATCCCAGGACACAAAATGTGTGCTCGGATATGAAGTTCACAGGATCAAACAAAAGGCCACAATAATTAAAGTGAAAGCTTACACAGGATGTGGCAAGGGTACAGCGCTGAGTGATGCATTTATCTATTCATTAATTTTTAGTAAATGCATTTAAGTTACCCTGGCCATGATCACTGTGGTTCAAATGCCTTTTCTGTTCATATTATGTCAAACAGAGACAACTAGGTTGATCTGAAAATATACTCATGTACACAAAATAATAATTATGAAATAAGGCAAAGGTGAAAAGAAAACATTTGTTATTTAACCATTAGATGAAATTACGTTATGATGTTATTGATGCCTAACTAAACGATTCAACAGACAAGCAAGTAGACAAGAGGAACGGTGTTGGGTTTCGGATCACCTCAATTAGGTTCCGCACGTGTGCATTGAGTGAGATCTAAACAGAGGGATGGCCACCACAGACACAGTAAGACAGACAAAACAAAAACAAAAGCAAACAAACATAAGACACCACATTTGTGTACTTATTAAAAAAAAGTTAAAATATATCAAATGATTAAAATACAAATGACTTAAAGCAAAAAAATCAATAACAACACAGGGTGTCATTAGTGAAACGGTTTGGTGGGTTATAATGTTGAACATGCTACTGTCATGCCAATAAAGTCATGCGTTTTTCAACATGCTTACCAGCTTGAGAGAGAGCTTCTCGGGGAGAAGAGAGATAATGAGGAAGAAAGGAGAAGAGAAAGAAAAAACAATATCAGAGGAGCCATATTGCTACACTGCACACACATACTGTACACGTGTGAGCGCACACACACATAGTCTAAGTTGGGTGATGGTGTCACTGGTGAAGGTCACTACTTAAAGTTCAAAAAGTGCCATTATTTCAGTGGTTGCATGTGTTTATTTCCAGGGATAAACAGACAACTACTGTTGTCTAGTGGAGTGACTTCTAAATCTCGGTTCTTTACCGAGTGATTTCTTTCTTTAGAGATTTAGAAAAAGCTGTTTCTGATGAATAAGAAACAACAGTAGAGTAGGCAATGCGAATCATCTTTAGATATTTCAAATTAAATTAATCTCAGTACTTCAATTATGCATGAACACCAAAAGCAAAATATTTCAAATGCTACTCGGGCCATGACACCACATTTGATGTTTGCACATCTGGTGACAACAAGCTAAACATGTCTATGTTGTAGACTGCTGTAATGCTCAGCAACATTCCAAAGATTCCACACTGTTCAAATTCAAACACATCTGAGAGCTACATATCCTGTCCTTTGACAAAATGTGATCAGAGCAGATGAGCTAATGTAAAATACAAATGCATTAGAATAATAATTTTAGCATGTGGTGTGCAGTTATTTTAGGGAAATAATAAAATATGCAGTAATACGATTACAAACGTGATTAGTTTTTCAATATAATGATGTGTTTTATTCTGCTTAGGCCAAAACAATTTAATTATTAACTAAAGAACAAAACATAAGGCTTCGGTGTGAAATGTTAAATGAACATCTTTACAACTGAATGCTAAATGCTGTATAAACAACTCCTCACTGGAAATTACATATCCTAAACTACATTACACCTAAATTAGTTTACATATACTAAATCCATTTGAATATATGTCTCTGACTTTTTTTTTTATATAGAAAACAAAGCAACACATGCTGACCAATCAGAACAGAGAATTCAGGAGCACTTTAGTATAATTAATCAATAATGCAATTATACTGACATTACACTCCCTGACAAAAGTCTTGTCACCTATCCAAGTTGCAGGAACAACAAATAATAACTTGACTTCTAGTTGATCATTTGGAATCAGAAGTGGCTTATATGAAAGGCAGAGGCCTCTAGATTAAGCTTATTTTACCGAAATAAAATATTATCATGCCTTGATTTTTAATTATTTAATTAGGACAGAAAGGTCAGACTTTGCTTAGACAAAAGTCTTTTTCACATCTTTAAAGGATTCAACCAATCACAGATGAGAGCGTCACCTGTGAGAAATACTGTAATTAACACATTCCCAGGCGTGTAGAAGAAGAACTCCAGCACACCCGACCTTCATTTGAAATGCATGCTGACCTCTGACAGCATATCAAAGATTCAATCACAGACCAAAGTGCTGATCATCACGAGCCTGAAGACCAAGTCTCCTGTCTCCTGCTACATCTTTAATGTATCTAAACATCAAGTGGAGAGGATAAGAAAAAGATTTGAAGAAACCGGTGAAGTTCATGACTGGCCCAGATCAGGCAGACCCCGTAAGACAACAGTTCGACAGGACCGTTTGTTGTTTTAACTGCAGCAGAGCTACATAACAACGGGTCACCAGAAACCAGCATTAAACAGAAGACAACTAAAAAATCATGTTGCATTTGCCAAGGCCTACAGCTTGCAGGAAGGATGGACTGTGGAAAAGTGGCAGAAGGTTGATTTTTCCGATTAATCATGTATTGAACTGCATCCCAACCATAGCAAATACTGCAGAAGACCTATTGGAACCCGCATGGACCCAAGATTCACACAGAAAACGGTCAAGTTCAGTGGAGGAAAAATCATGGTATGGGGTTACATTCAGTATGGGGGCATGCGAGAGATGTGCAGAGTGGATGGCAACATCAACAGCCTGAGGTATCAAGACATTCTTGCTGCCCATTACATAGCACAGGAAAGGGCAAATTCATCAGCAGGATGGAGCTCCTTCTCATACTTCAGCCTCCACATCAAAGTTCCTGAAAGCAAAGAAGGTCAAGATGCTCCAGGATTAGCCAGCCCAGTCACCAGACATGAACATTATTGAGCATGTCTGGGGTAAGATGAAGGAGGAGACATTGAAGATGAACTCTGGGAGTCCTGCAAGAATGCTTTCTTTGCCATTCCGGATGACTTTATTAATAAGTTATTTGAGTCATAGCCGGATGCAGTCCTCCAAGCTCATGAAAGTCATACACAATATTAATTCTTTTTCCACGGTACCATGACTTTATGTTCTGTACTGTACAATATTTCTGTTAAGTGACAAGACTTTTGTCTAAGCAAAGTCTGACCTTTCTTCCCTAATTAAATAATTAAAAATCAAGGTATGATAAGATTTTATTTTGGTAAAATAAATGTAATCTAGAGGCCTTTGCCTTTCATATAAGACACTTCTTATTCCAAATGATCAGCTAGAAGTCAAGTTATTATTTGTTGTTCCTAAAACTTGGATAGGTAACAAGACTTTTGTCAGGGAGTATATATGCATTTACAGCATTTGGCAGACACTCTTATCCAAAGTGACTTACATTTATCTCATTTATACAGGTGAGCAATTGTATTGGGTAAAGGGCCTTGCTCAAGGGCCCAGCAGTGGCAGTTTAATCGAATACACAACGATTCGAATTCACACCGACCACTACGCTACAACATCCCCAACATATATGCTAATATTCAGTCTAACTTCACAATTCTGAGTGTGATATTGGTTTTATTTAACAGTTCTATAAACAGAAAAGAATATCGAGTAACATTACAGAGGCAACATGGCCAAAGGTTTTGTTCATTTTTGCTGAAGGATCAGATCCCAAAAAAGCCACATCCACTTCAGCCAGCATGTCTAGCATTGTGAGCTAGCCTCATTTGAAATGAATGAAATGAGGCTAGCTCACAATGCTAGACATGCTGGCTGAAATGCATGTGGCTTTTTTGGGATCTGATCCTTCAGCAAAAATTACATTTTGATGAGTGAATGAGCATTCAAGAAGCCCATTAACAAAGAATCACATTTTTATTTGCACTGTCTGATTTGTAGTGAACTTCAACAGATTTATAGGAAAGAAAATAAAAATGTATATTTTTGATGCTTAATGATAACAAAAAGGTAGGGCTCTAAAGCACTAGCCAGACAATGGTTAAGAAAGGAAGCACAGCTAGAATAAAAGAGGAAATAGATAATGACAGAAAAGAACGGAATAAAGACAGTAGAAAGAGAACAATAGCAGGGCACAGTCAAAATCCTGGTGATATACACATGATTATGAAAAATGGCTATTTCCTATCATTGAGACTGCTGTTTATTTTCATACCATGTACATTCATATCTGTAATACACTGTGGGAAATCCTTAATACACTTTGGCACAATAACACAAGAGAGATATTTTTATGAGTAGCACACTAGTACACTAGTATAAAGAAAGACTTTCTTTGAATTACAAGGCCAGAAATTGTTTGAAAATGGTTAAAATGGAAAATGAAGCTGGAAAGTCAATAAAGACTAAAGACCATGTGATGAAAAGT
Source organism: Tachysurus vachellii (assembly GCF_030014155.1). Taxonomy (NCBI): domain Eukaryota; kingdom Metazoa; phylum Chordata; class Actinopteri; order Siluriformes; family Bagridae; genus Tachysurus; species Tachysurus vachellii. Next base: position 8,791,025 of record NC_083476.1, on the reverse strand, counting down.
AAAGTACTGTAAATAACTTATTCTGAAGAAGTGTTGACATTGCATATGTGTTCTATACTAAATAGCTAAAACTAGTTATATAAAGAGTTTATAAATGATATCCTGTTGCAGTTCAACTATTTAACATAATAGCAAAATGCACGAAACATTTGTAAGAAAACATTTTGTCTATGACATAATTATGCACTTGGACATTCTCCCACTGGGGAAAGCATGTATATTTTATGAAGGATAATCATTCCAAACATAGCTATAAGATTATGACCTGAATGCTACAACGCTTTGGTCTTTGAGCTCATCCCAGTCGACATTAGTGATCAAGACACACTTTGATGAAAACTTTACACACACTAACATAATGTGTGACATGACACATATTTTTGTATGCAGTAAGCACACACACACACACACACATATATTGAAGCTACATGATGGAATTCCAGCTGTGATTTTCATGACATCAAGAAGGCACAGGGGTAAATTCTCAGACATAATCCACATATACAATACCAATAGGATCAAAGTTCACATAGTGCTTGCCTGGTCTTATAATGTACTGATTCGTTTTAGAAATAGCACTTGTGACACAAGCTGATTTCATTAAAGTTTATCAAAGACAGACAATAACCTCATTTAGTAAATAAACAAAAACATGTTCATCACTGTCTTATTGTGTGTTTGTTTAAAGTAAAATATATTAAAAAACTAAATGAGGTTATGTCTGTAGTTCACTCTTATGTATTTACTTACAACTATAAATTCATTAGAGACACACACACCCTTCTACTCATTCTCATGTAATATTCTCACCAAGACATTTTAGCCTTGGCTGAATAATAGAAACACTCTCACATACTTATACAAACATACCTACACACACACTTACGACATATTGCCTGGCCTCAAAAGCATAAGTAGGCCGGCCAAGAGTCCTCTTCATCAGCTCTTTATCATAGTGAAGGGACTGTGGAGACTGCAGCAAGGAAGATATTCTTATCAAATCACTGAGTGTTCTTATACACGCAGACACACAGACACACTCACAGTATTGGATACATAGGTTTATTTCGATTTAATGTGCTACAGAACTGAAACAATAAAAAAACTCTTATTATTCAAAAATGTAAAAAAAGATTAAGATTGACTTTTTATTTTCATTATATTTATAAAACTATATATATTCAACAAGATTCCATCATTGTTCTTTAATAAGGAACCTTCATGTATTTCTATTCTGTTTATCAAAGTAACAATTAATTGTCGATTTTAATATACCCCTGGACCTGCACTTTTGGGACACCATTATTCTAAAAGAGACTCACTAGAGATTGGTTTATTAGAAAATTTTGCTGGCATTATTTGAGTCAACTTGTGTCCTTTGAATGAAGTGTGACTAGAGGGAAGGCTCGCTCACTCACTCACTCACTCACTAAATACTGTTTATTACAATTTTTTGAATAAAAATTATTAATTTATTATTAATTTATTATACACTAAATATAAATTATTTTGAATGATAGCCTTTATACGATGATTAAACATTTCTATCCTGATGGGATTTGTTCTTGTCTTCTATGATGTCCCCTGTCCAAATGGCACAAGGTACCACTAAAATGTTTGATTAAATTGAAAATGATGCAAAACATATTAGTTATTACCTTCCCATTTACCAGACCTCAAACCAACTAAATCGCTATGGGACATTTTTTAATTAATTTTTCTTTACCACTGTCATCAAAACATTAACTGAGGATATATTCATGTGGAAGAATGTTGCTCATCTCTAATATGTATAGTATTAGTACTATAGTATAGGACTATCCAGAGATCTATTGTCCTTTAATCTATGCTGACGCTGTCCTGGCAGCTTGTGGTGTCCCAACACCTTAAACAAACTCATCTGTATTTCTTAAATACAGAAACAATCTTATCTGACAGAGAAGTAAATCTGGCACCCATACACACAGACACAAACACACACAGATGCCCAGGGACACAAATCCTGGTCTCTATAAATATACTAAAAATATACACACACACGCACTTATGAACACACACTTTCATATACCAATGTAACTTCTGTATCCTGTGGTTTTACTCCTATACACTCTTTTTAGCAACAAAACACAAACAAATACAAATAAACGCTAACCTTTTGAACTATAGATCAAGGGTTTTCAACCTTTTTGGGAATCCACACACCTGCTGACATTTGATTTAAATGAACCTGAAATCACAGTAACTAATTGTGGCAGTCTTAGGGCTCATGTATAGGGAAGGAAGCAGATAGTGTTCTCCCATGTCTGTTACGTTGCCCAGTTCAAGTACATGTTAGCGTTCACCCACTCTGGGTGGTGGGAAAATATAAAAAATAGTAAATGTAATCAACTATACTTAGCCATTTTTAATGTCTGATGCTTTTCCATCAAAGTGTATCTACAGATGGTGTCACACAGATTAGATCACTCTAGAGTGGTTGTCTTCAGGAGTCGTAGGTAAAACTGCATGTGAATGTCTACACATTACACTTAAGAACATAAACCTCACTGTAATCTAAACTGTCGAAAAATCGGACAAAATGGCAGGACGTAGCTGCCTTTAAGCTTTTGTGCTTTGCTCATTCCTGGTATTATTGCTACTGCTTATTCAGGGAGAATACCAGGGAGAGTGCTGAACCCCCTCTAGTGGACAAAAACAAAATGCTATAGACTACCAAGAGGATGTAACATCAAAGCATGTTTGTTATCTTTTTAACTTACAGGCTTGGGCCCAAGATATACATATGCTATCTTTATTTTGCAATCTTCTGCCATCCATCCAACCATCTGCCCTGATCACTCTCTATAGGAGCCTGGCCCACAGATTGAAAACCCCTGCTATAGAAAACAACAGTAGAAGCTTAAAGCTCAAAGCTCTGATGGGTGGATGAAGGAGCAATTTAGCATGAGGTATGATAACATTTACAAAGCTCTCTCATTTATTTCTCTTTTTCCCTATCTTCCTTTGGTTCTTTGTCCCCCAAATTACTCCAAAACATTTATCTCAGTAGCAGTCAACATTCCATTATTCTGTTCTTCCTCTGCTCGTAGACTCAGCGACGCCCTTCTGACCTGTTCTGTAGCATCAGTTCTTCAAACCTATCAATCTGTGTGACTCTGATTCCTATATGTGTGTCTTTTTGTGTGTGTGTGTGTGTATGTGTGTGTGTGTGTGTGTGTGTGTGTGTGTGTGTGTGTGTGTTTGCACATCAAAAGGGGGAAGCAATACTTCAGGAAATTTTGGTCATAGGACAGTCCACATGTTGAAGTGGTACTGCAAACCAGCACACTTCCTTTTTCTCAAATATCTACTTCCTGTTCAATAACTGACACACAACAATGTCAGAGTTTCCTGTTTTCACTATTTTGGGGCTCTGGTGAAAGCATGCTGTTTTCTTCCATTCTGTGTCTTATTCTGAGACTGTATGATTAATAACTAATTGGTTTTCTTTATTTAAAAAGCAGCAATCTTAAGAAACATACTGTTGGTTATTTCTCTGTGAGAAATGAAAATGCTACTTAAAAACACTGCATTTTCAGTAACAGTGCCGTTAAAACTTACACTGTCTTTGTTAAAGAACTGCTGATTATGTGCCACGTGCTAATTCATCAGTCTCAGTTTTAGTTAGATGATGCTTAGCTTCAGTTTTTGGGCTAAGATTCCTGTCAACAGTGTTGTGTTTCCTCATGTTGTGTAACATTGCTGTGTTTTTCTTTGTCAGTTTCTTCTCATAATAATCACTAATTAGCCAATTATCAAGCAGGCTAATAATTAGGTAGGTGCATTCCATTTTATTTTCTTGTTGACAGCTTTTTTCTTAATTTTTTTGTTAAATAAACATTTATATGTATTAAATATTAAACATTAAACATGTGTGAACAGTTTATACACTTCACTAGGATTACAGCATTCAATTTTATCTCACCCTGCCTCAAATGTCACCTCAAAAGTTTTACTAATCTTTGTGAAATAAATAATATGATGTAGCCAGTTGAGTTACACTGGACAATACAAAATCGGTAACATTAGTTACTTTATAATGTTAAAGTTTGTTTTACATCTGATGTAGTAAATTTATTAACTAGCCCTACCAGGCAAGAAAACATTTTAAATTTAAATTTTTCAAGTTTTAGCCTAAAAAGTACTAGCTAAAGTAATATTGCAATGTTTTAGCTGTAGTCAGCTGGTTAAGTGCATTCTTGCACACTATGGGGAAATCAAATGATTTTTAACAGTTGCCTTTGTAGAACATCATATTTGTGCACTTGACAAAATTTCAGCATGTTGTTGGCCAACATTTAACACTACTAAATGTGTTTTCTCCTTACATGTTACATTAATATATCTCCTAAACTGCATTGTTCAAGTCTGTATCTTTTCTGTTGAAATATGTTACCATGAGGCAGCAGTACTGACATACGACAGCTTTGTAACATTTAAAATGTAATTTTTTATCAGAGTTGCTTCATACTTGTGTGTTCCTAATTCTGAAAAGATCATCTGTTAATCACATGCACTAATCAATCCACAGCCAATGTCTGTGTTGCTGTAGACTTATAACTTATCCTGTAGACAGGATTAAGAATGATAAGCTTACGCTGGACTTACAGCACCGAGTCACACAAAAATGAAATTATTATGTATACTTACACACCAAATGAAAACGTTTGTGAAATTCAGTAGAAGTTATTATTTCTTTTTTTCCTGGTTTTACGCATAAAATCCCAGAATGACATCTGCTTTTGTCATTTGCTCAGGCAACTGATTCACCCCTGACAAATGACACCGTAGAAAAAATAAACAAAATCATTTTAAAGTGTATCATTCCTTATTTCATTATACCTGAGTTTAAAGGAAAAACTAGTGCTCCTTTGTCACTTATAAATTACATCACAGTGAAACCCTTTTCTTCACATATCCCAGTTTGTTAAAAAGCTGGTGTCAAAGTGAAGAGAGTTAAGGGTCTTGCTCAAGGGCCAAACAGTGGCAGCTTGGCAGTGTTGAGGCTTGAACCAAAACCTTCTCGTCAGTAAGCCACCACTGCGTTCCCATGTCCCAAAAAAGTCATGCTTTCATGTTACATTTTCAGATAAATTTTGTAATGTATGACAAAGGCAACCAACATATTTAAAACTGTAGCAAGCTCACACAGAACTGATGCTAGAATGATGTCATCAGTTGCTCTAATATGTGTTTTTATAGGCAGGAATACAATCTAATGTTAGAGTCACTCGAAACACCCAAACTTTATTCGCTACAAATAAAACAACACGCAATGCTTCTGGAAGAGAATGTATTACTATGAAGCTGAAGTGTGTGTTTGTGTTTGTGAATAACTGCAACTAAACAAGATGTAACAGTAAAATATAATTAACCTAGCATGATAATATCTAAACCAAATAAGATGGACCAAACACCAGGAGAGATAGAGGAAGAAAGTGGGAGAGAGAGAAAGACAGTGAGTAGCAGACATAGAGAGAGGAAACGGGTGCTCAATGCAGCAGACAAAGGAGAGAAGGAATGGGACGTCATATGGTGTTCAGAATTTTTTCCCAAAAAGGTCTGCAGATCACAGAGCAGAGGAGATGTTACTGAGGTTACATACCAAAATGTGAGCAATTTCATTTCTATTGCCATTAAAATGCTTTAAAGGCTTTTGGATAGGAAAGTGGCTTTCATTTCTATTCCACATATGTCAGACTTAAGAAATAATTGCCATTGATATACTGTATGTGCATGTATTTTCACACATTTACTTAGGCAGCTAGATAACATGAGCTATGTTAGGCAGCTAGATAACATGAGCTTCTGTGAGGATGTTTAAAGGAACAATTCACCCTGAATGTCAAATCTAAATTTTAAAAATTAATATTTGACAAAATGAATATGTAAAAGATTTACTAATAAATATTACAAATCAATATGTAAATTCTGAGCATTTTTCCTTTACACACTAATCTATTTTAATGATTTTTTTTAATTGTCTGTAGTAGGTATTCATCTCTACATGTAGACACTGGTGGATTTGCCCTTTAATCCTTTACTCTTTCCAGCAATCTCTTATCTGTGTTGTATTGCTGCACCTCACTCTAAGACTTTGAGTTTGCTATCTACATTATTTATATACTGCATTTCAGATTAATATGGCATTGACCGGCACTGGAATATAGTGAAAATTCCACCCACAAGCCAGCTCTGCACTAACCTTCATTTAAGCTATATTACTACAGGTATATATTCGTCACTGCTGATGTTAGCATGACCGATAACAGAAAAAAAATTCAATTTAACAAATTTGAAAATAATTACAGTTATATAGAACTAGATATGAGGTTGGGTTCTACTTCAAAATGTTCATAAGCATGTCAGTTCTTATAAAGACTCTTATAAGGATGTAATCAACATCACTCAATCCTGTAGTCTGCAGAGAGAACATAATGAAATATTGTAAAACATTTTGCAATTGATATGATTGTTTTTGAAATTTGAAAATAATGAAAATAATAACAAAATTTTAGACCCATAAACTACGTCCGTCATCCTTGAACAAACACACACGATGAGGCAGGCAAAGAATGGTAGCACACACATACAAAGGCATGCAAACAAACACACATGTACACACACATGCACACACCACACAGACGCACATACTTACCCCACGACGCAGGCTCCGAAGGCAGTGAATTTTGGGCTTGGAAGTGATGATGTCATTGAAGCGGTGCGAGAGGGCCTCCTTGGGTGGTTTGGGGCTCTGAGGGGCGGGGCAGGGGTCAAGGGTCATAGTAGAAGGTGAGGGGGGTTCTGGAGGGGGTTGGCGTGGGTCAGGGGATGTTAATAGGGACATAAGCTACGTAAGCAAGACACACGCCACCAAACAGCGGCAGAGCAAGAGAGGGAGCAAGAGAGGAAAGTTGAAAAGTGGAGAGAAAAGAGGAAAGAGAGAAAGAAAAGGAGGAAAGAGGTAAAAATGTGAACAGAAAAAGGAGAGAATTTTCGAAAATGCAAGATAAATTAAAAAGATAGATAGATAGATAGATAGATAGATAGATAGATAGATAGATAGATAGATAGATAGATAGAGTTGGTGAAGAGAAGAAACAAAATTCAATCCAGTTGAAGGTAAAAAAAGAAAGGGGGGAACACAAAACGAGAGAAATAAGGCTCCAAAAAGTTAAGACTTAATAAATAAATAAATGAATCCATTAATTGATCAGACAATTAATAAAACTTCAAAACAAATGCACTACAATGGGAAGCAAAAATAAAAATAAACCAAGGATGTGCGTGAGACAGTTAGTTTGTTAAAGAAAATAATCTGATTATTCAGAACGAGCAAAACAGCCAGGACACACACACACACACACACACCAGACATTTCTGTGCCAGACTAAAAAGCATTCATAACAGATGACAGTGAAATATGAAATACAATATCCATAATATTTATTACGTTAACATAAGGACAACGTGCCACAATGAAAAGCAAAACTTTCATTCTGTTGCTCTTACGACACTTTACCTCTTCAATCAGTACGCTATTGTTTTTGATAGGAATTATATGCTGACTTTTATCACAAATGAACACAAATCACTATTTTCCTTCCTTCTCACAGCCAGGGCCCAGAGGATGACTCAGGACTTTGATAAGACACTGACCTCAGGTGGTTCCTACAAGTTCGAGATCAGGTGAGAAGTAGTGTTGAAGTGCTGGCAGCACAAAAAAGCACATCAGCACATCATATAAAAGGGTCATCAGTGAAACGGATTTACATCACCACTTTATAACAGCAGTGTTACCTGTTTTAGACAAACAATATACTTTTAATATCTAAATATATAATGGGACTAATAATGAATAAACAGAAAATTTAACAAAATTTACCAGTATTTCAATAAAATTCATGTTCTTGAAAAAACTTAGAATAGCTGTCATAGCAACACAACAGCTGTACATATATTTAAAAAACTAAATTATGCCATTGAATTGTTTTTACATTATCTGTTTTAACAGTGTATTAATGGGCTGAATGTGTGGTTGTTATTTAAAATGCAATTCTAAAATAATGTATCAATTATTATAGTACTGACATATAATGGCCAAAATATGTGGACAAATTGGAAGCGCAAATTTGTATACAATTTCTTTTCACTGGAAGTAAAAAGCCCAAACATGCATGCTGCCATCGATGTAAACACATCACTCGTGACCTAAACATTGCACATGAACATGTACTGTAGGACTTCATTGTCTGCATGTCAGAAGCTTCTATTTCTATTAAATGTAATAGTTAAAATTCCATCTTGTTCAAAATTCTGTCCAAAAATACAATTTAGTTTTCACAATCACCCTTATAAACTTTCTATAGAAGAAAAAAGTGCAAAATGTTTTTAGGTCAAAGTCCTACTCTTTTAATATATTTCTCTCTTTTCTGTCTCTCTCTCTCTCTCTCTCTCTCTCTCTCTCTCTCTCTCTCTCTCTCACACACACACTCTGTGTCTTGCTCTCTCTCTCCTCCCTCATGTCATTACTATATGACCCAGAGCACTAATGAGTTTCTAATGAAATTGTGCTTTGGGAGAAGATCTTCTCAAATCTAGATCTGTCTACAACATGTGCATGTACCACACACACACACACACACACACACACACACACACACACACACACACACACAAACACACACACACAGTCATTCATACTGAAAGACAAAAACCACACCATCAATACACCTCAGTGCAACAGACATTCTCAAGATACTATAAGCTTTATATAGTATATAGTTACATGGCATACCCTCCAGAATTATTGGCACCTATAGAAATAAGCAAGAATAATTGTATAAACACTTAATTATAATTTTAATTAATTCACAGCTATACAGTACTTTCCAGTGAATGAGTGCTCTAAATGTCCTTAAATACTGTGTGTGTGTGTGTGTGTGTGTGTGTGTGTGTGTGTGTGTGTGTGTGTGTGTGTGTGTGAGTGTGTGAGAGAGAGAGAGAGAGAGAGAGAGAGAGAGAGAGAGAGAGAGAGAGAATAAGCACGTGCACATGTGTGATTGAGTCCAGATGTGAGCAATCAGTGATCATCTGAACTTGAGTATGTGGTCTGGGTGTTGTAGTACATGGTAGCCATGTCTGTAGGCCACAATATTCTCAAGGAAGCCTGATGCCAACATAACAAAGAAACAAAGAAACAAAGAAATCTGGGGTCTGATCTGAATAGTGATTTGAATCTTTTCTGTAGAGAGTAACAAACCTAAGACTTTTAACCGCTTAGAAACCTTGATGCTCTCTCTACAAATCTACCACAACATTTTTATACATTACAGAAAGAGGCTTAGTGTTGATTTATTCTTTCCAGGGCAGAATTGTAATTTTTTATAATGAATATTATTATTATTAATTTTGTGTGATAAGTGCTGATAATTAAAAAAAAATAACTTGAGTATGAGGGTATGAGTTTAAAACAACTTACTGTTTGTGCTTTATACATTTGCTTATTTTTTTTTGGAATGTAGTACAAATTCTGGAGGGCACACACACAAGATACTCCGGCCCTCTTAAGAAAGGGTGTGGTTTGGAATGGAGCATACTCAGTGAAACTTGACTCAGCTCAGCTCAGAACAACTCAGTAAACAGTCAGTCACAGCTACAAAAACAGTGGCTGATGGAGAGAAGAGGAAGAGTTTTGATACCATAAAAACAGCAAGTATGAGGGTTAGAGGGATGTTTTGTTTTGTGAAAGTATGTGTAAGATTCACAAAACCTTTCAAATCATCAAGGTTAGGGCTCGCTGGCAATGCATTAGTACGTTAGCTCGTCAACCATTCAGTCAAACAGGCAGCGGTGTGTGAGGCTGAACGCAAGAGGAATATTGCAGCAAACAATAACATCTAAAATTATCTGTGACCCACAATGATTTGCAATACAACAAATAAAACTGAGAAATAATAAAAACACAAATATAAAATGTGAATGAATAAATGAATTATATTTCGAATAAAGGAATTACATTATGAAAGTCTAACTACTTCGAATGCAGAGCAAAATTGCCATATTTGTGTCTCATTTTACTAATGGTCTTGCTTTTCTAACCCACAGAACATATCAAAATGTATTTACAAGAGTGAAAAAAATCTTTATCTGGGTCCCACTGAAGTCACAGCTTTGAGCAGCTGACCCAAGTGGTGAAACTGCTGAAATAAGCAGGAACGTATAGATGTTTGTGCATGTTTGTTACCTTGCTCTTCTTGAATGGCCAGAGTTTGCTCTTGCTTTTCCCAGGCTTTTCTGTCTTAATATCAGGGCGTGAGCTGGTCAGACTGGTCTCTGATGCGGTCCTCTTTATTGCCTGTCCGTAGTCTTCAAACTCCACATCACCAGGAGGCTCAAACCCTGATTTATACGACTCCACCACCTGAGCCGAATCCTGTATACAAAGGCAAAAATTTCACTCAGCCATACTTCAAACAGATTTATAAACAATAGCGGCTAGGAATGATGGGTAGGATAGATTGCAAGATAAACGCTTAAAGAATACAAACAGCACTCGTCAAGTCCAGTTTAAAGCAGTAATAAGATTTTTCCTTCATTTAAAACATATATGATCTGTATCAGTATGTACATCACAAACATTCAACAATGACTAACTAAATAAACTTACAAAAGGCGCATCAGATTTGAAAGAGTAGTGCACCTTCACTTATTTGTTGCCATAGATCAGTTTTATGATTTTTGCAGCCACGTCAAACAAAATCTGTGTGATTGTTAAACTTACAGTCTTGGCCTCGATGCTCTCAGCTGCTTTGGTTATGCCATCAAGGCATTTCCCTACGATGGGCAGAATCTGTCTATCCAGCTCGGCAAAGGTCTTCATGGACTCGCCCACTCTCTCAATCCTCCTTTCCTCCATGTCCTGGATTTTCTGCTCAAACGCAGGAACAGAGAAGCAGTGAGGGTACTGACCAAATCCCATAATAGTTAAATAACCGACTGGTCAAACACATAATCAGGCAAGTGGCATTATGGAATTGGAAGTGATTTAACCATGCTTAGTTAGTCTAAATTATGAGAACAAAGAGCTGAATATCAGCCATTACAATTAGCTTGTTCCCTTCGAAGAACAAATGGAAAAATGGACGCGGTGCCATTGGATAAATTTCTAGATGGATAGACAGATGATAGAAAAGATATATAGTTATATGACTGACTGATGGATGGATATGGATGGATGTACTGATGGGATGAGTAGGTGTATGGTTGGATGAATTAACTGGTTGATATATAGATGTCCATTTATAACCTATATTTTTTTTATTTGTCCAGTGTATTTTTTTTGAATACCTGAAAGACATTGGGGATGAGTGTGTGGTAATGTTCAGTCTGTTCCTGGTTAAATTTCTGCAGGTAGTTGGAATATTCATTCTTACTGTCGGCTGCCAACTGGTGTCTAAACTGAGCCTGCTGTCTGGCCTAGAGAGAGAGAGAGAGAGAGAGAGAGAGAGAGAGAGAGAGAGAGAGGTATATTAGGTTAGTACTAAGGGCCTCCCCATCTGTTCACATAAGAGTCACTGTTTACCGCAGCTTCTGTCCATCTAATAATCTGTGTGTTTAGTTGCTCTACAATTTCACATCATAGCTGAATGCTCTTCTCATCATACACACTTTAACGTACCATAACATTGTATTCTGAAATAGTTGTTATATCACTACAAATTATAAACACAGAAAGACATCCTTTAAATTCTGCAACAGGAATTTTAAGATTAGGTGGCTAAACAAATAAATAAACTAAATAAAACATGATGTTTATTTTATTTTTTACTTTTTTTTACATTCTAAAGGTTGTGACTGATAACTAAGACATACAAGTAGTAATATAGAGCATTTGATGACATTACTATAAAAATGCAACTACTGTAAAAATATAATTTGGTGAATGCTGTGATATCCATTTCTAATTTTTTTTATAACATTCTACTCCTAACACACATACACATAAGTCAGTCTGTTGACCGTTTATAAAACTACATTAAGAACCAGAGTTAACAATTAGAAGGGATGATCCACACTGATGGTCCACACTGACTGAATGAAATCCAGTTGTAAAACTAACCAAACACATAGAAAATTATAGCACTGGAGCTGAGTGGCTTCCTGAGCCGGTGGCATCAATAGGTCTTAAGTAAAGAGGTCTTAACTGCTTAACTGTTCGTGTATAGGACTATTGGGTTTTACCTGTGTGTCCATGTAAATAGATGTAACATTAACATTAACTAACTAAAATTATTAGTTGCACTAGAGTACTAGTAAGCACACTAATGCCTAGCCCATATCTAATTGATAATTCATGCAAGAATAAAAGAAAACAAACCCTAAAATAACCTTTCTAACAGTAAACGTGCAAAGTCAATTAAATGAAATGCTAAGCACACAGCCACACTAATCGCAAATGTAACAGTCAATGACTTTGGTCAATGACATGAAATATTTATCAGAATATTAGACAGTAAATCCTGCTTTCTGCAACATTCATGCAAAGGTTTACGCAGGAAACAAAAGACTGAGACCATAACCACATCCTGAGCAACTTCTAGGAAGACTTAAATTGCTGTGTTCATCACTGAACCAGATCAAATGTAGGCTGCAAACCTTTCTCCTTTCAGATATGAAGGAATATATTTCTTTACTTTAATTATTGTTAAACAAACAAATGCATAAATTGTGTACTGTATGTCAGTAAATAAACAATGCAGTGAAAAGTGAGCACAGTTATATGTTGCAAAAATTAATAGTTTTGTGTGTTTGTGTGTGCATGTGTGTGGGTGTTTGCTTGTTTGTCTGTTTGTTTTAGTGATGCTGCCTGTGGCAAAAAATGCAACTTGATATGAAAGTTGTTTTTAAACAACTTTTAAACATCAAACTCAGGAAGCTTGGAGATTTTAATGACTCTCACCTCTTGCACCGTCTATAAGAAACAATGAGCAACTGGTGTAGTGTTTGTTTCTTGACACAGCATAGCTAACATACTTAGCTAAGAAAAAACATTGTTTGTTATTCCCTAAACTAAATAACTGCAAGCTGGTTTCCACAACTACCCATGGAAACATTTTACAGCTGTTCAACATTTGGCAAAAATGCTTTGGTTAATGTTAAATGTCCAATAGCCAAGCAGATAGAAAATCAGTATGCTAAATATTAAGACATTACCTAATTGCAGAAAAACAAGTTTATATTAAAGGCTTTCTTTGATTATGAGCACAGTCTGGGTGGCTGACAATTCCAGCTTCACAGTGGAGAATTCACATCCTGCATCTGCTTCTAGAAACAACCTTTAATGTCCACTGAACCTTTAATGTCCACTGAACCACCTATATAACCTCACAGGACCAAATATGACCACACTCCAAGTATTTCCTTTATCTTTGTTTTGCTATCTGTAACATACTATTATAATCACTCTATTTAACAGATTACTGATGGTGAACTTTATGGTTGTATTTAATGCGTATGACAGTCAGATTGATTAATGTTCTTACTTTTGGACAGCAGTTTGCCTACAAAGCAAATCACATGAGTATATTAATGTGCTCACCCTTATATGTTGCTGTTTCTATAACAATTTAGATAAGGCAGATGCTCAACATGAAGTTCTTTTTTTAAGGTGTAACTATCAGTGCCAGTGGCTGATGGCTCATTTTTTCTGAAATAGGAAAGCTTTTAGGATAGAGGGATTTGTAGTGGCTCAGGCTGATTTCTGTCTCATTAACTTTAAGAGAGTATATGAAAGGCTGGTGAGGGAACAGTTGCTTTCAGCAGTTTTAATGTAGATAAAAAGTACAAGAATTAGAATTACATCAAACCCTATCTGCATCTACAGAAGTAAAATAATTATGATATATTGTCACATAGAAGTGGAAAATATTTTTTGGAAAATTATCAAGAAATATTCAAAAGATATTATTCAGAAAGAAAATAATCAAGTTTGTTTTACACCAAAAATAACAGCACATACATATATACTGGACACACATACATATATACTGGACACACATACATACATACATACATACATACATACATACATACATACATACATACATACATACATACATACATACATACATGCATATATACATATTTCCATGCAACATTTAATTATTTACACTCACTTTTCATTGTATTATGTATTTATTGACAGTATAATTCTATATTTGTTGGTTTGTTTTTTGTTTCTTTTCCCAAGTTATTTCTCCATAAACATTTTACTTCACTATAGTGAAAAACTAACAAAATTATTTACAGATACATTGACATTTGCAGCCATGTGATTGGTGGTGCAGCAGAGCAGACAGACATTATCAAGGCTATGATTGGATCAGACCTCACAGCGGGACGTGGCGTATGGGTGTGCCTATGGTGCACTGCTAGCAACATACAGACAGATACACACCTGCACCTGTGCACCTACCTTATGGTAACATCGCTTCAAGGCATGATCAAAACAACAACACAAGGGATTAGATTGGAAGGAATTAAAGTTTTTCTATCAATGAAAACTAAAATTTAACTAAACCACTACCAGGAAGTGTCCCACAAAACACACACATAGCAATTGTAACGACTTCCGTATCCCCGCACAAATACACATGCTGTAAGAACACACAAATATGCACATAAAGACACACATTAACCCTGACATACAGTACAGTATCTTACAGAAGTGAGTACATCCCTCACACTTTTGTAAATATTTTCTTTTCATGTGACAACACTGAAAAAATGACACTTTTCTACAATGTACAGTAGTGAGTGTACAGCTTGTATAACAGAGTAAATTTGCTGTCCCCTCAAAATAACTCAACACACAGCCATTAATGTCTAAACCACTGGCCTTAAAAGAAGTTTGAAGGGGTGGGGGGTCAGCCTGTCAGTGCTCAGACCATACGCCATTCGCTGCATCAAATTGGTCTGCATGGATGTCGTCCCAAAAGATAATGCACAAGAAAGCCCACAAACAGTTTGCTGAAGACAAGCAGACTAAGGACATGGATGACTGGAACCATGTCCTGTGGTCTGATGAGACCAAATAAAATTTATTTGGTTCAGATGGTGTCAAGCGTGTGTGGCAGCAACCAGGTGAGGAGTACAAAGACAAGTGTATCTTGCCTACAGTCAAGCATGGTAGTGGGAGTGTCATGGTCTGGTGCTTCATGAGTGTTGCCAGCACTGGGAAGCTACAGTTCCTGTTGAGGGAACCATGAATTCCAACATGTACAGAGACCTACTGAAGCAGAGCATGATCCCCTCCCTTCGAGACATGATAACGACCCCAAACACACCTCTAAGACGACCACTGCGTGCTAAAGAAGCTGAGGGTAAAAGTAATGGACTGGCCAAGCATGTCTCTAGACCTAAACCCTATTGAGCATCTGTGGAGCATCCTCGATTGGAAGGTGGAGGAACGCAAGGTCTCTAACATCCACCAGCTCCGTGAGGTCGTCATGGAGGATTGGAAAAGGACTCCAGTGGCAACTTGTGATGTTCTTGTGACCCCCATGCCCAAGCTAGTGCTGGAAAATGATGGTGGCCACACAAAATATTGACACTTTGGGCCCAATTTGGACCTGTTCCAATTTGGCTGTGTGTTGAGTTATTTTGTAAGGACAGTAAATTTACACTGTTATACAAGCTATACACTCACTACTTTACATTGTAGCAAAGTGTCATTTATTCAGTTTTAAGATATAAGATATAATAAAATATTTACAGAAACCTAAGGGGTGTACTCACTTCTGTGAGATACTGTACCTCTGGCATCATTTAAACAAGGGCACTTGAGTGCACTGATGCAGATGCAATTTTGAGAGCTGTGTTTCATAGCCAGTGACTGCAATAATCTTTTGCTTCTCATGCTTATATTGTTCATCACCTATATATATTGATAAATTAGTTAAAAAAAAAAAAAATAACTGAAACAAATCTATTTGAAATATTTTTCAAGATTTATGTCACTGAAGCCTTTATTATAGTATATTTATTAGTTTATATATTAGTTATTATAGTATAACTTTATCATAAAAACAAACAACACGATAGTTCATTGTTAAATGTAATCTAGTAATTTAAAATATTAATCACAAATGTTTTCTATATTTTTGTTGTTGAGATAAATACTATATGTGTAAAGAACTTTTATGCATTTTTTTAAATTTAGTGACCCCGATAATGTCCAGGGTCAATTTGACCTGAACAGTACCAAAGGGTCCAAAAAGTGAACATAATACAAGGATTAAGCTAGGTTACATAAGCAATGGGCTGAAGCATTACAACTTTTAAACATAGCATTACAACCTTTAAAACATAGGTATGTAATTCAATGCATTTTAGAATTCTGTATGTCCATTTAAATTAACATTAACTAGATTATATTTCCTAAAACAAACAGAACAGTTTTTTGTATGAAGAGGGTTTTACAATTAGAAAAGCAAAATCTCTTTTATGACACATTATTTTCACAAATGAAAATATCATGTTAGCTTTTCCTAAGTTTTTCAAAGGAGTGAAAAAGTACCTTTAATTCTTCAATGTTATCTACTTCTGTAGTGAAGATAAAAAGGGTAGCTTGCTAATTAAATTCATGAGTAGCTTGTAACTTGATAAGTTACAGATGCAAAGTAGCCAGTTAGACAGTCTAGCTACTAGAGATAGGGAAGAATGAACTCAGCAGAGGAAACACCGTACTCTCCACACCAGCATGAACATTCTCACTGAAATACTGTGATAAAACTTTAGGAATTCTCTCTCTCCTCAAGTGGATCACAACAGTATGGTAGCATCTGGAAATGATACACACTGACATCTGTTTCACACACACATGGAGACAAAGAAGAAAAAAAGAGTGACGAAGAAAAAGAGGGGAAGAACAATGCCTGCTGTACAGAGACTCATTAGGGAAAAAAGTAGGCGTCTTGCTCAGTCTGGACACTCCCAAGAGACACACATGCACACTCAGGACACACAGAGTCACACATCTCAATGTTCCAGCACTGCCATGGTGACAAAGCTCAGGAGCAAATGATGAGCGATGAAATAGTGTGAGGAGAGAAACTATGGATAGGCTATATATCTCTACCATAGACAGATAGTCTTAATTACAGTTTCATTGTCATATTAAGTTGTGTGTCCTATTTATTATAACAAACACAACTTTGTTTTTGTACACAGTTTGGTCACTACACAGGCAGAAAAGAGTCCATGAGTTCTGCCACTTTTGACAAAAAATAAATATTAGTCTACTTTCTAGTTTCTTCAAAAAATAGGATGTGCTGCACCAAGTCTTTCTTTATAGGCTTGCAGTCAATGTGCTATTAAAATAGAAGATTTGCTGTGATTGCATAATTAACATGATCACAACTGTCATGGTTATGCCAACTTGGTGCTTGAACAACATTAGCCATAGCCCCTACATGTTTCCTCACATGTCTCACTGATCAGTCACTGTTTCTCTTTTCATTATTTAACTTCTGGTTTCTATGTACTCTTTGTCATGCTTTTGTTGATCACACATTGTTTTGTGTGTTGCTTTGTCTTCCACAGTCTTGCTCATGGTATGCATGTTCTGCTATTTTAGTTTATACTCATCGTTTGTTGTTATTTTTATACTGTGCACGATAAAATACTTGCTTCCATTGCCTTTGAGAATCCCTGACAACAAATAAGACCATTTGTGCATCCTGTTTAGGTTTATTTTAATCCCTGGCTTCATATATTATCAAATAATTCTTAAACTTTTCAGGTCTTATTAATTGTGTCTTGCTTTCTTGCTGCTTCATATTGGATTTAATTGATTGGGAAAAAATATATTTTCTAGCACACCAATTTATTCAAGCTTAAAGAAAACTGTGTGTAAGCATGTCAACCTTAAAGAAAAGTTAGACACATGCATCAGTATGAATATAAAGGACTCTTTCTGTGTCAATGTCCACACTGATTTTTGGAATGTAAGTTACCAACTCTAAATACTAAGTACTTACAGGTGTCTTAGATACCACACAGCCTTAAACACCGGCTCTTCACAATAGTCAAAAAACAATAATATTACAAAACACACTGTGAATGTACAACAGACAGTAGCAGTCAGGACTACATCAATTGCACCATTTGCTACAACAAAAGCCTTATTCACACGTTCACAATGTCCTCAATAGCCAAACACCTTACTAGTCATTAACTGTCAAATATCACACAAAGGTACATACAGTTTTAAGTGTTAGGAAAGTGGCTACATGAATATTTGTGTGTGTGTGTGTGTGTGTGTGTGTGTGTGTGTGTGTGTGTGTGTGTGTGTGTGTTAGTAGGCTCTAGTTGACTAAGAACAGATGGAGGATTATCTGTTTCAATCCTGCCAAGATCTTATATCTTATCACATTAATCAGGTATTGAAAAAAAGGAGAAGACAATAAAATTGGAGACAATAACACACTCCTACCTTCTCAACATCTGCTTTTGTCACATTGATGTCAGCATCCATTTTCTCAAAGTACTGCTGTGCTCGATCTGCCTCTTTACATGCTCTCTCAAAACTCCGCTTACACTGTAAATCACACACACATACACACACACACAGAGGTGAATATACAACATACAACAACATACAACGAAATAGGCAAAATTGGGCAAAAACTATTATATTGTAAAACCTTAGAAGACTATTTTCACATTATTCACACACATTACACAGATTATTCAACACACTATTCAATAACAGCAGTATCCTGGTCAGGGTCACTGGGAATCTGGAAGCAAGGATGGGACAAAAATCCATTGTAGGGCATCATGTATACATGCATTCACTCACACCTATGTACATTTCAGCATGGCCAATCCATCTACAAGGACACAGCAATTCTACCTGCTGTGCCTCTGTGTGCCCTACAGTACACAATGCGCATGACTTATGTAACAAATGTATAGTGATGGTATAGTATTGTCGCCTTACAGCTCCGGGGTCACTGAACTCTGGTTACTATCTTTGTGCCCACTTGTGCTTTATACCCTGTGAGACACTGGAATCCCAGCTGGGGCCTGGCAAATGGTGGTTCATCCATAATAACATGTAGGCAAAAATCAACTATATATATCAGCTGTTTAACAAATGCTAATCTTCAGACAGTCCTAATTCAAACCTCCATACATTTTAAAAACTCTTACATTCCATTGAAATTGTAATTACATCATTGGCTCACTAACTGTATGTCAAAGTGGATTTGCCATAACCAGTTAAATTTTATTTAACATATAAAATGAAATAATTTAATAAGGAAAGAGTGGAATTAGCTAAAACACAGATATCACATCATCAAATACTTATTGGGTCAGTTTTTTGTCAATCAGAATTTCCCCACTGTGAGATCAATAAAGTTTACCTTACCTTACCTTTTACACAAATCTAAGTATAGACAATATGTGTGAAATTGTCAAAGAAGCATATTCTTTCATTAATGTAAATAAATATCATCTTCCTTTACCTTGGTCCGACAGATTATGAAGATGGACCATTATATTGATAGTGTTACACTTACACACCCGGTCTATACACATACACTGCCGAAATGCTTGACTTTAGCAGCTGAGTAAATTTTGAGTCATTTGTGTGCTTGTACACATCCTCCTTCCACTACTTTATTCTTCCCTTCTTTATTTAGTTTTTTCCATCTACTTGTTTATTCAAATGTGGACAATCAGTGTTTGTTTCAAGAGTCCACAACCATTCCGTCCTCCACCCACATAATGAATGCATGAATACACACACACACACACACAAATTTCTCATTTGTTATCCAAACACACACATGCTCCAGTATATATATCTGCTATAAAACCAAGTATTCTATATAAAACTTATAAGAATTGTGTCAAAATCAGTGATTTCTGATCTCTGACATAAATCCATCAAACTCCCAGCCTTTTTAAATAGCTAAAAAGATTGCAAAGAGTTATGAATGATAATTAGAAATATTCACCTGTTCAAGTTGTTTCCAGCTGTTCTCAACTTGCTGTTGAGCTTTTCTTCCATCGTGGAAATGCTAAGTGAGAAAGAAAGAGTTAATCCCGGTGTGTGTGTGTGTGTGTGTGTGTGTTTGTGTGTGTGTGTACATCAATCAGTTTTCTCTCTGTGTTTCCAGGCATCACACTGCTGTGTGCTCTTCATGCCAAAGTTCTGGAGTTTGTTTAAAGGCCCAGCATTTAAGAACTCCAAAGAAAGTGCTCAGTTGGCCAGCACTCAACACTTGCAGCTCTCTCTCTCTCTCTCTCTCTCTCTCTCTCTCTCACACACACACACACACACACACACACACACACACAGACACAGACACACACGCCAAATTCATCATACTAAAACAGTATGGGACAAACAGCAGATCTGTATTTACTGTTTGCAAAGCAGAGCTGTTTCTATTCAAATCAATTCAAGTTTATTTGTATAGCACTTTTTACAATCGACATTGTCTCAAAGCGGCTTTACAGAACATAAACATAGAACAAAGGTTAAAATAAAGAATAATATAAAGATCAACTACATCATAAATATCAACTGTTCTACTATTCAGCAAGTGAAGCATCACCTGGGACCCTGAGTTTTAGGCGCCCTGCTTCTCAAAAAGTAAACACAGCACATGCTATTTTTATTTTTATTTGTATATATTTTATATATATATATATATTATTATTATTGTTATTATTATATACATTATTATTATAGACATTATTATTCTAATATAATATAGATATATATTATATTAGAATAATAATGTCCCAAAAAAACTTCAGTACTTGATATTTAAAAAAAAAAAGTTAGAAAATTGAATTTAAATTAAAACAGCCGCGTGAGACTGCTTCAAAATTTTGTTGACATATCATGTAAGAACAATATAAGCTCAGAACAAGGCATATCAGGGCCTTTTTTTTGGCAAACCCCTGCCTACTCACAAAATTTGACCAACTGTCCTTATAGCAGGTACGTCTATAGTTATACCTGAAGGCTCATTAGATAATTTTTTTATAATTTACCTCAGTTTTCTGATTTTTTTAAAATTAATTATTTATTTAATTGTTTTAACTCATGATCACAGCAGTACAATCAACAGCCAATTTGCCCTCCTAACCTCCTCTGGACACATAACTAAATTCTAAATACTGCTCTTAGAAACAATCAGGCATCCTATATTGTGTCCCTAAATTGTTCCTCCACTTTTAAAAATGTTTCAAGTAACAACATAGAAATCTAGAACTGTTGAAAGCAGTGATGAGCCCCATTTCATTCAAAAATCTGTGGTTTGTGGGCATCTGTTTAGGGTTCTCTCTACATGAAGAGGATATGACTAGCCAAAGAGGAACAGCAAATAAGAAGAGGAGGAAAAGAGAAACCAGAACAATGCTAGTAGGTAATGAATGAATTAAGGCAAAAAACTATGTAAAATTTTGTAAAGAAGAAGTGGTTGGTTAGCTACAAGGTTAACATGGTCAGTTTCCTAAATGTGATTATATTTATATTATATATGTGGTTGTATTTAAACAGTGACACGAACTTGAATATATAATATTCAAGACTGTTTCATACATGATTTTGAACACTTTCAACTTTTGCACCCAATTGTTTATGTATGTATGTTAAATGCAGATGAACATTTTCCAGAAAGCCCCAGTGAATTTCTATTTTCCTCGGTCCCCTGTGGTCTTTAGATTTAGTACAATAGCCACACAACCACACATGCACACAATGTGTGTGTGAAAGAGAGAGAGAGAGAGAGAGAGAGAGAGAGAGAGAGAGAGAGAGAGAGAGAGAGAGAGAGAAAGAGAGAGAGAGAAAACTACTTAAATGAACTGAATGAGAGTAAATGTGAAAAGCCTTTAGACTAAGAAGTGTGTGTGTGTGTGTGTGTGTGTGTGTGTGTGTGTGTGTCTAAGAGCATGCTTAGCAAACACCCATAGAGAGCTAAATCACTGATAAAAGAAATGATTCTCAATTCATTATGAAGTGACAGTGTAGTGACAGTGAAGTCCTGTCTAAGTTAACCTGCACTGCCCCCAGGTTTCTCAGTTCTTTCAAAAAACTGAGGCGCACACACACACACACACACACACACACACACACACACATATATGCACACATATACACACATATACACACATATACACTCACAGCAAAGCTGGCTGATCTCAGATGTTGCTTTGTGTTTAGATAAATTCATTCCAGTATAAACAATCCTACATTCATTCATACATTTCAACAGGTTTGAGGTCTGGATTTTGACTTGTCCATTCCGACACCTTGTTTTTTTTATCTTTTTTTAGCCATTCAGACATTGAATAGCTGGTGTGCTTGAAATTGTTGTCCCGTTGCATGACCTATTTTTGGCCAGTTTTAAGCTGCTTAAAATATGGCCTCACATTTGTTCTAGTGTCATATAATGGGAGTCGAAGAGATTCAATCGCATTTTAAAGCATTTATTAAAGATACAGCAGAAAAACCCAAAATGTGATTCAAAATCAGGAAGCAGCTTGGGCGATCTACAAACAACAATATCAGGAATAATCCAAAACACCAAAAACCAAAACCAGAATAAGATCAAAAAAGAATGTAGCAAGTCAGAACACACTGAACACAAGATTTTATACACACAAATCAGTGAGGCTAATTAGGAAACGCAAGGGAGACAAACAGTGACAACAAAAACACACATGTATATTTAAACAAAATAAACGCAAAACACTGACGTGCATGCCATACAGTAGCACTGTAGACTCTTCATAGGCTTGGAATAGGAGGAAAATCCATAACACTCAATATATTTTGGTATAATATGAAGGACATTGCAAGAGTCCCATGTCCAGTTCTGCAAAACAAACTCAAAGCAATATCACTCCACCACCATGCTTCACAGCTGTTATGAGGTGTGACAATAGACTGTGTTTGTACTATAGTCCAGGACTATAGTGGTTTGTTCAGATGTATCCTAAGTCATGCTGCCATATTCCTTTTGGTAGAAAAGGGGCATTTTCTCAGCCACTCTTCCGTGAAAGCTATACTTGCTTAGCCTTTTTCTGATTGTGCTGTCATGAACATACACATTTAATGTAATATAATGTGGCAGCAGTCTAAAAGGTTCCCCATTTCTAAACAACTCTTCTCAATGTAGAATAGTGAATTTCAGAATGTTTGGAGGTGGCTTTATAACCCTTCCTAGATTGATGAGCAGCAAATTTTTCTTCTCTGAGGACAGGGCTGATGTCCTTCTTCTTGGCATTGTGTAGACACACACTTGAGTGCTC
The DNA here is from genome assembly GCF_030014155.1 of Tachysurus vachellii. NCBI lineage: Eukaryota > Metazoa > Chordata > Actinopteri > Siluriformes > Bagridae > Tachysurus > Tachysurus vachellii. Next base: position 8,767,646 of record NC_083476.1, on the reverse strand, counting down.
CACAAGACATAAGTGCCAAAGGTTCTGCTTGTATGAGGTTGTCACAGTTCTTGATGAACACCCTGCTGCTAATTAATTTCTTAATGATTGCAGAATTAGGAATTAGTAAGTGTGTACTTATGTTTTCCAAGCTGGTGTGAATACTGGTTTACTTTTGGGGGAAATGGTTACATATCAAAATCTGTGTTCAGTGTTAAGTTTCATACAATTCATGGACACAATTGTTATTTAGGCCCAATAAACAAAAACTGAGAACAAAAAGAAGTTCCTATCAAACATAATATGGCTAAAAAATCCTGGCCTAAGTTTCTTTCCATTATGTCTGGACTGTCCATCAGAAACTCATGTCTGGAAAGGTTTAAACATAACTCTCAACTATAACTCTGTGTGTGTGTGTGTGTGTGTGTGTGTGTGTGTGTGTGTGTGTGTGTGTGTGTGTGTGTGTGTGTGTGTGTGTGTGTGTGAAAGAGACCTAACAGTGTATTAAAACACATTATTTACACATAATTGTGTACATAAAATGATATTTAGATAACCACCACAGACACACAAACAAACACACACACACACTCACACACACACACACACACACACAAACACACACAAAGTTAAAATATATGGTCCCTAAAGAAAAGTAAGAGGGAAAGAAAAGAAAGAAGAAAGAAAAGACAGAGAAAGAGAGAGAGAGAGAGAGAGAGAGAGAGAGAGAGAGAGAGAGAGAGAGAGAGAGAGAGAGAGAGAGAGAGTGTGCATGTGTGGTTGTGTGGCTATTGTACGAGAATAAGGCAGAGTGATGCCTGCATGGAGTTAATAAACTGATTTGTCAATGCATCAGTGGATGATTAGATAGTTGAGGAAATGTACTGGTAAATGGACACAATGTTGGATGATAAAATTTTAAGAACTGAGAGATAAATGTGAGTTTAGATAGATGGATAAATGGATGGATAACCAACAGTTAAAGGTGATAATTATATCACATAGGGTCAAAATAGATGGATTTGTGAATAATTCAATCAATCAATCAATCAATCAATCAATCAATCAATCAATCAATCAATCTATCTATCTATCTATCTATCTATCTATCTATCTATCTATCTATCTATCTATCTATCTATCGTTCTGTTTATATTATAATCTATCTTGAAATCTAACAATTTGATTATTCTTCTACATTCAGCAGAAGAAGGTTGCATGAAAAAGGTCTGTAGGTTTGTGTGACATCACTTACCGATTTTCTCTCTGCTTTGAGGTCCTGTGTGTATCGTGAGAGCTCAGTGATGATCTGTGATGTCATATTCTCTGCAACCAGCTCATGCTGGCCGGCGTAGTCATTCAGCTCATTCAGAGATGCCAGAAATGCACGACACCATGTGTATCTAACACAGGAAGTGACATCACACCAGTAAGTAAACTCACTGGCTATGCTCCCAAACAAGCATTTATCAGTTACCACATTAATTAATTAATTTCCTGTTTATCAGAATATTTCCTATACAGATTAGACTTACTTGCTCTCTTCTTCTTCCCTGGCATTTTTCTTGGGTTGGTACTTCTTAGACAAATTTCTAGAAAAAAAATATATATATTACACATTTCATTAGCCAAGAATTCAACTGAGCTTCACAGATAGATTTCTGTTTTGCAGAACCAAAATTTAAACCATCAGGAGGTGATCATCAGGTTCATTTGTTGATTGTTTGTATGTATTATTTGTATGATTTTGTGTTTGGCCATGAGTGTATATTTATATATATATATAGACCTTAACATGGTCTTAGCTATAACCTTTTTTAGCAGTAAAGACATGTTAATTACAGTAAACCCCTGAGCATCACATGATTAGAACACACAATTTCTATTTTTGATTTAAACAAATTTTTTTATTTGTTTTACAACTCTTTTTTAAAAAAGTATATATTTAAATAAGGAGTTAGACATTCAATTATTCATGAAATTAAGGTATTTCAATACATTTAGAAAGCCAATAAATGAATTTAATCGAATTCTCTTTCATTGGATTGTGTTACAATGGATATTCATAAACGAAATAAAACCATCGATTTTTTACTTTTTCCCTGACAAGCCCATGAATTGTGACTTTCCCGACTACATAAATATTTAATAGTCAGTAGCTGCACTACAGATGACACACAAAACTAACACTAAACATTATGAATAATATGTACAAAACAAACTGAAGCTCACTTTCAACATCGCCAGTGGCATCAATGTTTGGTGCTAACGGATGTAGGTTTGTAAAGCAAATGTACAGCATGATAGGTTGTGCAAATAGTGAATTCTGTGAACACACCTCACCCCACCCCACCCACCATCATTACTATGACATGTTATATTAACTATAACATGTGCACTTGTCATGTGCAGTGTCAGTCTTAATATTGGATTTAAAATAAATAATCCACAGATTTACCAAAGAAAAAGCTAAAATGTTATTATTTCCAATCATTCTTATTATCATGTTTGTTTCTAAATAAGACAATAAGTAGAATTCAATGATTACATTAAATTAAACTATTATATTAATTTAGCAGTAAAATATTAACACCTTTAAAAATATTGAATAGTGTTAAATAAGAATGCTGCGATAAATCTATTTGAAAAAAATCTGATTTAAAGGTATGCAAATTAAACATACCTATGGGTGTGTTTGTCTTTCATACACAGACACACAGAGGTAAGATCTATAATCTGATCATCCCTCAGGCCATGACTCATACGGGTTTATCCCTTTGTGTAGATTTGCATTGGGATTTGCTGTGGTGTGTGTATGTGTGTGTGTGTGTTCGGGTGGGGGGTTTCAGATGAGCCATGCAGTGTCTCTCTCTGTAGGGGATTAAGGTAGTTTCCAACTGACAGCTCTCAAGGGGTTTCCAGGGGATTCAAAGCAAGTGAATAACACATTGAGTGATCATGAACAGACAATCTTAATTTAAGTCTGCTGACATGATCCTACCGTGTTACCATGGCAACACTTGTATTCCCCTCAGACTGTTGCATTAACATCTTAACAGTGCATGTAGATACTGCTAGTTTTTTGTCACTTAACATAGCCAAGATCTGAAAGAGAAGGAGGCCACACAGAAAGAGCCCATTTGACTGTGCTCGGATGAGCCATTATAAACACAAAGACACGACTATCAAAATCTGAAGATTTACGAATAGCAACAATGGACTGAGCCGCTTCAAACCAAAATCTTTAAAGGCTGGCTGCTGTGCACTTCACAAAAAATGTTTTTTTTTCCCATTCAGTGACAATATCCTGCTATGAAAAGCTCACTGTTCACAGGGGGTTCAGACATTAACATCCCTGCAGGACAGATAAAAACTAGAACAGAGAATTGTATGCACACACTGCTCAGTAATGTAGAGATGGACAATGAGATTGTAATGGGCAAGACTCAGATGTATGTGACCACAAAAGGGATCACTGTATAATATCTTGTCTCAAATGTAACATGCTTTTTGGCCAAAAAAGCAAACTATGCCTGTATTAATATAAATACACACAATCGCTCTCTCTCACACACACGCACATGATTATAAACCCACCTGATCTGCTTCGCATAATTCAGTTCGATCTCAGCTCGCTCTTTCACAAATTTGGTGTAGCGCTCCACAAAATCTATACCCCACTGAGTGTGCTTCTCCAAGTTATCAAACTGATCCTAGAGAGAAAAAGACAGAGAGAAAAAAGGGTTAAAATAGAATTAAATAAGCAAGCACATTATAGCTCATGTTCTTTATGTCAAACTTTCCCTAGTCATAAAGAGTTTGTTGTTATTTTTGTCTAAGCGACAAACACTCCATCTGGACTTCATGAAGCATCTGCCATTAAATATTGTATGTAAGTAAATGGCTTCTGCTGTGAACAATTTCTTTTAACTATATAACAAAAAATACCTGAAATATTGTGTAAAGAACCAACCCCTAATGGCAGGTTACAGAGAGTATAAGACTCTCTAGCTACAGAAGTCTGGCACGCACAACTAGTTGCTTTTGTTGTTACAGGAAACCACCATTTATTCATAGGTGTGCTTGGAAATGTCAGTGATATTTATAGAGCCAGGCCTTAGAGACAATTTGCAGAGTCTCCACTAAACTACAACATAAATATGATCGTAGTCATATTGTCCTTTTTAATAACAAAATAATGCTCAGAAATTTAAAGCACATTATTTTATCATGAGTCATATGAGTATGGCTAAATAACAAATAAAGAACAAAAGACCTCATGCACATCTCTGAGCTCCATCTGACTGAAAGCTTGATGCTCTACATACATTCTCAGACAACATACAGTGAGGAAAATAAGTATTTGAACACACTGCTATTTTGCAAGTTCTCCCACTTTGAAATCATGGAGGGGTCTGAAATTGTCATCATAGGTGCATGTCCACTGTGAGAGACATAATCTAGAAAAAAAATCCAGAAATCACAATATATAATTTTTTAACTATTTATTTGTATGATACAGCTGCAAATAAGTATTTGAACACCTGTCTATCAGCTAGAATTCTGACCCTCAAAGACCTGTTAGTCTGCCTTTAAAATGTCCACCTCCACTCCATTTATTATCCTAAATTAGATGCACCTGTTTGAGGTCGTTAGCTGCATAAAGACACCTGTCCACCCCATACAATCAGTAAGAATCCGACTACTAACATGGCCAAGACCAAAGAGCTGTCCAAAGACACTAGAGACAAAATTGTATACCTCCACAAGGCTGGAAAGGGCTACGGGGAAATTGCCAAGCAGCTTGGTGAAAAAAGGTCCACTGTTGGAGCAATCATTAGAAAATGGAAGAAGCTAAACATGACTGTCAATCTCCCTCGGACTGGGGCTCCATGCAAGATCTCACCTCGTGGGGTCTCAATGATCCTAAGAAAGGTGAGAAATCAGCCCAGAACTACACGGGAGGAGCTGGTCAATGACCTGAAAACAGCTGGGACCACCGTTTCCAAGGTTACTGTTGGTAATACACTAAGACGTCATGGTTTGAAATCATGCATGGCACGGAAGGTTCCCCTGCTTAAACCAGCACATGTCCAGGCCCATCTTAAGTTTGCCAATGACCATTTGGATGATCCAGATGAGTCATGGGAGAAAGTCATGTGGTCAGATGAGACCAAAGTAGAACCTTTTGGTCGTAATTCCACTAAACGTGTTTGGAGGAAGAAGAATGATGAGTACCATCCCAAGAACACCATCCCTAATGTGAAGCATGGGGGTGGTAGCATCATGCTTTGGGGGTGTTTTTCTGCACATGGGACAGGGCGACTGCACTGTATTAAGGAGAGGATGACCGGGGCCATGTATTGCGAGATTTTGGGGAACAACCTCCTTCCCTCAGTTAGAGCATTGAAGATGGGTCGAGGCTGGGTCTTCCAACATGACAATGACCCGAAGCACACAGCAAGGATAACCAAGGAGTGGCTCTGTAAGAAGCATATCAAGGTTCTTCCGTGGCCTAGCCAGTCTCCAGACCTGAACCCAATAGAGAATCTTTGGAGGGAGCTCAAACTCCATGTTTCTCAGCGACAGGCCAGAAATCCGACTGATCTAGAGAAGATCTGTGTGGAGGAGTGGGCCAAAATCCCTCCTGCAGTGTGTGCAAACCTGGTGAAAAACTACAGGAAACGTTTGACCTCTGTAATTGCAAACAAAGCCTACTGTACCAAATATTAACATTGATTTTCTCAGGTGTTCAAATACTTATTTGCAGCTGTATCATACAAATAAATAGTTAAAAAATCATACATTGTGATTTATTTTTTTAGATTATGTCTCTCACAGTGGACATGCACCTACAATGACAATATCAGAACCCTCCATGATTTCTAAGTGGGAGAACTTGCAAAATAGCAGGGTGTTCAAATACTTATTTTCCTCACTGTAACTGAAGTTAAATCCTTAAATCTTAGTCTAAGATCAGATCAGAAAATCGGATTACCATTTACTTTTTGACGCCTATCAACTATCTCACAATATAATATCAGGGAATATCATCCAACCTATGCTTAGAAAGAAGAATCAGTGGTTCTGACTGACAAGGTGGGAATGATATCTGTGTGTTATTATTTCTGTGCATGTTTTTTAAATAAATAAATAAATAACTAAATAAAAGGTAGTCAAGAATGTTTTAGTCATTTTGACTCGAACCCTGGTACATTTTCCTCCTTGATGTGGTTCATTAGGAGAACACAGGACTCATACCTGAGAGTGGAAAAAAAAACAACTGGTGCAAGACTGAGGTGTCTGAAGTGAAATCAACCCAAATGCTTCTAAACTGACCTGCAAGGTGCAAACTATTATGGCACTGCAGAAAAGCTATGTGTTCTGGATAATTGTCAAATAGAAGAGAGAGGAAAAAATGTAAAATGGAACAAAATGCTGGAGGTTTTACCCATTTATTTTTTGTAAATGACTTATTTTAATAATTACAGTTTCATTTGTATTTTGTGCTCCATGTTCTCCAAGCTTCTTTCATGATGTGGATGTGGTAGCTCAGTAGTTAAGATGTTGGGCTACTGATTGGAAGGTCATGGGTTCAAACCCCAGGTCCACCAAGCTGCCACTGCTGGGCCCCTGAGCAAGGCCCTTAACTCTCAGTTGCTCAGTTGTAAGTCACTCTGGATAAGGGTGTCTGCTAAATGCTGTAAATGTAAATTTAAATGATGCTGGCCAATGAAAGAGTTTTACTAATATATTTTTAGCCCTACAAGCCCACGTCATGGGCAAAAAAACGCCCACGTCAAAAAAAACTAATTAAAAGTAAATATCACACTTTTATAAATAAAAGCTTTGTCAGTGTTTGTTTAAACACTGACAAAGTGGATATAAAATTGTCTTCTCAATAAAGAAAAGACTACATCCAAAAAAAACTATAATATATAAAAGTTTATTTAAACTGTTCTTGCAGTTGCATTCTTGTTGAATTCTTGCAAACTAGCCTCAAAAGAGAACCCATCCTCATCTTGGTGACACTGGAGACTGTAATTATAAACTGTCCTTTTTACAACTGTATATAGTCAAGTGATGTTGTGTGACCAGGAGCTTTATGCATCTGAATATAAAAGTTTCCCAACACGCTGCCAGCTATGCATAATTTTCCCACATATTTTCTCCGAATCACAATGCCCACCCAGCAGCAACCTCTCCCCTAAAACAGCTCACAGTTAAAGAGGGTGAAGGTTAACACTCCTCCAAGCATTTGATGCTTTTCATGCTGCATCACACAGGTGCTTAACACTGAGGAAATCGCTTTCTACCCTATTTGTCACTGATTACTTCATAGTGGCCCATGATCAGCTAGCATAATTGTGAATGACACGGAAGATGCCATCGGACCCAGCCAGCTCTACTACTTGGGTCAATTGTGGGATCAATTAGAATTTAAACTGACAATGAAAATAATGACCCTTTTTGTTTTGCATTAAATTAGAGACTTCCAGGAATTATAAAAAAAATACTGATGATACTCAAAACAATTCAATAAAAGTCCAATTCTGTCCATACAATACTATTAATTTACAATTTGTTTAGTTTGTCGAGCAAAATATACAGCTTTGTTTCTACTTTAATGCACAGCCCTTCATCAAACGTGGATAACCCACTTTGCGTTTTGACTTAGACATGGAGCTTAAATTGCATATTTAATATTTATTTATAGCCATAAAAAATGCACAGATTTGCTAGTGCAGAATGCATCTAAATTAATCCTGATAATGTGAGGTAAAAGCTTGTATCAGGTGATTCATGTGTGTTGAACCTCCCCAATTATTTTCTGATCGCATGATGTATAGTATAATGTGCTTTAGACTACTATTACTATCCACAGACTAGTGAATCCAAACTCTAGGCTCTCATTTGTAATAACCATAATTATTACAGGAAGACACTTGATTATTAAATAAATTTTTATTATTTCATTAATCCTAAAATGTCAGCAAAACATTTGATAACATAAAGATCCCCTGTTAAGGTTGATTCCACACTGAAGATTCATTTTGTCCCAGATCAGTATAAACATCATATACTTCATCAAAACAAAGCCCTTCACTGGTATGGTTATTGAGATAGTGTTGTTTGTCTAACCAAGACAAACACTATTGTGAGACATGACCAAGATTTCCACATGATGAATATGTTATTCCTTAGACGTGCAGTTTTAATTACACTTCCGGATTATTGGGTTAAGTCTGAATCAACATTAAACATTTACAAAAATCAGAATCACCTTGGTGTTGCTCCAGCATCCACCCATCTTCTCCTCCACCATCTCCAAGGTTAAAATCAGTCCAACTTCCTTCTCACACACACTCACAACACCTTACTTACAGGTTATATTTCTATCGCTATCATCTCACAAAGATGTGCTTCAGAACGCACACAGTGAAAGTGCAAGGTTCTCTTATTGTCAGTGCAGAGTAGAACAGGAAGGAAAGAGGTGTGTGTGTGTGTGGGTGTGTGTGCGCGAGTGAGAGAGACAGAGAGACAGAGAGAGAGAGAGGAGAGAGAGAGAGAGAGAGAGAGAGAGAGAGAGAGTGTGTATGTGCGCATGTGCAAAGACAGGATGTGCATGTGGGCTGATGCTCTAAAAACTGCATGTGCATTGGTTTTGCAAGGTCTTTTTACAGACTCCATAAGTTTCCTGACCAAAACCTGAGACAGAAATGTAATACAACTAACATAAACTGTACTCTCACTATCTCTCACACACATGTATACACTCTTATGCTTAGTGTTTTATGCAGGTATAGTTAGATAGTTAATACTGTTCTTGTCCATCAACATAGTTTGAATACAATCCTGTATCCTGTAATTCTCATCATTAATGCTGGTCTTATGGTCTTATATACAGCACTGTACAAAAGAAGTTTGAAAAGTTACTAAAGATAAAGCACTATAAAGAGAATATCATTATTTGCCTTTGATATAAACTGCAATACTGAATTTCTCCTCTACACCGTGTATCATACTGGGTCACAGGGAACCTGGAGAGATCAGGAGGAAATCCCCAAAGCATAAGAAAAACAAGCAAACTCCAATTGGGAGGCGGGAATCAACCAGACTTGACTTAATATTTTTAGGCAGGTAATAACCTAATCATTTGAATCTGTCTGTACTCCACATTTCCATATACACCAACAAGCCAATGCAGCACATGTTGTTTGTTTTTTGTTTGATTTTGTTTAAAAAAAGAGTCAATTTAATTTGATCAGCTCTTATAATATTCTTTCACTCACTCTCTCACTCATTTTCTACCGCTTATCCAAACTACCTCGGGTCACGGGGAGCCTGTGCCTATCTCAGGCGTCATCGGGCATCAAGGCAGGATACACCCTGGATGGAGTGCCAACCCATCGCCGGGCACACACACACTCTCATTCACTCACGCAATCACACACTACGGACAATTTTCCAGAGATGCCAATCAACCTACCATGGATGTCTTTGGACCGGGGAAGGAAACCGGAGTACCCGGAGGAAACCCCCGAGGCATGGGGAGAACATGCAAACTCCACACACACAAGGTGGAGGTGGGAATTGAACCCCCAACCCTGGAGGTGTGAGGCGAACGTGCTAACCACTAAGCCACCGTTCCTCCCCTTATAATATTAATTAACATAATATAGCTGCAAGCAGCGATGACGGGCCTTCGCATGTTTTTTTATCGCTATACGGTGCCTTCCAGAAAACAATGCACGGTGGGCAAGTGCATCAAGTGGGTAAATATCAGTGGACTATTTTATGTTGTTACTGACCCATTTGGGTACTGTAGGTAAATGAAACCCCACATTTTAGACAAATGGGGGCGCTAGTGAGCCACTTAAGAGACACACCTTTGTCTGACCTTTTTGTCCACACTTAACAGTCGACAAATGTGATGTATGTGTCTAATTTCAAGTTAATCTAAGCACGCCAAAAGCCTTAAATATGCCTGAAAAAGAAAGTAAAGTTTGACGCGTTGCCATGAGAACAGTGTTTGAGATATCAAAAATCCGTTCGCAATTTCGCATCTGCAATATCTCTGCGTCATGGTGGCCAAGTCTGGTCTCAATTGCATGAATCCCCTAGGAGGAGTATTTAAAAGTTCACCGCATGCACTTATAAAACAATCCAAAATGACCGACTTCCTGTTGGGCGGAGCTCATAGTTTAGAGCGCGAAAGATGTTCGGGTCGATGAGATCTATATGCGTACCAACTCTCGTTCATGTGCGTGCATAATTGCCCGATCTGTGCACCAATGTTTGTTTTTGCATTACAGGGGGCGCTACAGAGCCCCCCTGCCATGCCCGTATTCCAGCCTGGCGTCGCACGACTCTGACGTGTGTGCCAATTTTCAAGAGTTTTCGAGCATGTTAAGGGACCCCAACTGGCCAATGTGTGGAAAAAATAAATAAATAAATAAAAAATAATAATAAAAAAAAAAATAATAATAATAATACTCCCGAGGAAAAACAATAGGGCATCGCACCATTCGGTGCTCAGGCCCTAATTAATATTTTACATTTATCACGTTGCGGCTGGATAGTTACGTCTCCGAGCTCTTGCAGGTTGTGAGTTCCTACATTATAACAGCACTTCCAAGCTGCTATATTTGGTATATTATACCTTGTGCAAGACCCTTAACCCCTGACTGCTCAGCTGTAGGTCCCTTTGTATAAAAGCACCAGTCAGATGTGTGTGTAGTTCATAACTATTTTGCTAATGAAGAAAAGAAGGCACATATGCAGTATTTATAGCAATAGATGAGACAGAGAGGAAACAATAATTGTAATATTTTCCCTACACACACACACACACACACACACACACACACACACACACACACACACACACACACACACACACAGTTGCTTCCGTACATCAGTCAAGACTGTCTGGTGCAATCCACATAAAATAAAATTGGGAATGCAGGAAACATCTGGAGCCACATAATCTCTCTCTCTCTCTCTCTCTCTCTCTCTCTCTCCCCCTCGCTCTCCCTCTCTTGCTGAGACAAACACACAGGTTTCCACTGGTCCATTTTTACTGTCACAAAACAACCAAATTCTTCGTCTCTATTAAGCATTTCTGTTTGTGTTTGACAGGATGTTTCTTCTAGTCATATAATCGTTTTGTAAGCCCCTTTGATGCTTTTAGCTACACTATTTCTGCTCTCTGGGAGAACTTGTGATAGCCAGTGTTCAGCAGGCTAACAGCAATTTTTCTTCCCTTTAATCCGTGACAGCTCTATAGTCAATATAACTGGGACAATGGCTCGCATGTCCTTTAGTTGTTTTACATATGTGAAGGCTTAGGTTGTGTGCATCTTAGTCTCAATTAGCCAGAGATACAGACTAACAGCAGAAGGTATGAACCCCATAGCAGCTTTTATTGGCTGAGCTTTGTTTCCAAGCAGCCCATTAAAAAACACAACAAATTGTCTCCCAGAAATCTTGTAGAATCCAACCAATCTGATGAGGATGTCAAAACTCCTGAAGTGTTTCCAATTTGTGTGTCATATGCATCAAACATTCAGTAAACGGTTTGTGGATGTGATGTCAGAGGCTGAGACTATATCCATCCTTATTTTACTAGGACAGTGACTGTAAGTATACCCTTATAGGTACCTAAATAAAATTCACATTACAAGCAGATCTTTTAGTTTTGCTCCATATTGTTCATTAGTTAGCCTCATCAATGTGCAGAGCAACCCTTAACACAAACAGAAACAAAAGGCATTTAATTGTATCCACAAACATCTGGGCTACAAACAGTATATAAATAGTTACTATTTAGGTTTACAAGTACTGCTGCACATTATTCCATTTGGGATGCAAGCATGAATTCTTTCTCAACATGTACATTCTGAGAGATTAATCTGAACTGGTGGAGAAGATTCTCAAGTCTGGTTTAGTATATTCTCAAATATGGTGAAATTACTCAAGTCTACCAGAGAATATTCCAAAATATTACATCAAGCGTCTTCAAATTTAAATTTTACCATACACAGTATAGCATGCAGTGAAACACTTTTTTGACTGTCTCTGGCATGGAATATAAATGAAATATTAATTCAACCATCCAGAACTTGCTTCTATACAGGTAAAAAAAAAAAATATATATATATAGAAAATATAAAAAATATATAATATAGGTGACTGTATTTGAATAGTATAGATGTCTGTAATTTTTAGTGCAATACATATGCAACACATGCTGTGTGCTTCAAATTACAGCTTTCTGTATAATAACATTGTCTAAGTATAAAGTCATAGTAGTCAAAGTCACATTTTTCAAGTTCCAGTTTACTGCATTCTATCATTTGTTTATCTTCAACTTTCTTTAATTTAAGATGTAAGTTTTAACACACACTTCCTGAAACACATTTTATATTATCCCATACTCCAGTGGTGGATCAAGAACGGGGAAGCACAAATGTTACTGAAATTTATGTTTGTTTATGATCTATTTTATCTGTTGGTTTGGCCTTACAAACCAACTAACTCACTAGATTAATGTCAAAGATTGTAGACATGGCATACAGAATCTAGACTTATATCAAATATAACATTATACCAACTATTCACCACACTTTCCAATTTCAATGATAAAATATAAAGGCATATTTGTATTACACTAGTGCAAATCTGTAACAGTTTCAGATTTTTTTTATCCAAATCCCACCGATGTGTCACCTACTGAGTCCCAGTGAAGCGGTGTGTCTAAATGGAGCATAAACTTGGGATTAACTGAATCTGCGACTGAGGCCTATATATGGTCGTGCTTCATGTGCTTCACTGTAATTCCATGGCCGATGAATCAGAGGATTCAAAAGAGATGTTTGCTGTCCATTTACTATCTGCACCTGAGACATTTGATAACTTGATCTGCTAATTTGAACTTTACCAAGAGTGATGAATAATATAGACACATTTTTCTATATTCACTAGACAAAACCTTATACTGCAAGGTTGTAACTTATAAACGTATAAAATGTAACAAAAACACCACTCAAGTTGAAATTCATTTACATGCTATTGCCTGTTGTTGTTGCGCAACACGATGAACATTCTGAGTTGGGAAATGATGTAATTACAATTTACAACTAATGCAAATTACACAAATTGTTACACAAATGCAGTATTAATGTAATCATATTTCACATCCCAGGAAGGGGATAATGTTAATAGGTGTAATCTGTAATCTTGCTAAGACATGTTCTAAGTGAATAATTCAATTGATTTCAATACAAAATTGAACTTACTATGTAATAGAATTTAGAATTTGATAGTATACTTCTACTTATTATTATTATATATATAAATTATATTTCCTGTAATATTCAGTAATGTCCTGTAATGTAATGTTCATCTTTTTGTTCAGTCTGGTATAGTTTTAACTTTTCATACTTTTAATATAAAATACAATTCTCTTGTCTGATTTGTATTACGCTAGATCAGTGTGAAATGGGTTACTAATAGAGAGGCAAAAACAGAACACATTTCCATTCCTTTCACACTCATACCTACTGTTCAAAAATGAATAACCATAGTCAGTAAGATTACAGGATGATATGACACAGCTGTTGACTTCTAAATGTATTGTGAATAAATTACTTTTTAAGTGTTGTAATGGAGTATATCAGTGAATCCTTTTAGAAAGCTATATCAGTACTAGACAGCAAATAATGACCACATAGTGGATACAGACATGAGCTTACTGAAATGTGTGATTCATAAAGCATTAATGGATTATTATAATACAATGGATAAAACCCTCCATACACACACCCCTAAAGAAAGAAAAGTGTTAATGAGGTTTACAGTTGATTACAGTTGAACTTAGTACTTATTAAAATTGGGCCTGTTGCTGCTCTGTGTATTTGTGGATTGTGCTTAAAGCCAATTTTTGTTTTTGTTTTTATAAAAGGGACGAATATTAGTGTAATATGCTTGTTTGTGTGTGTGTGTGTGTGTGTGTGTGTGTGTGTGTGTGTGGTGTGTGTGTATGTGTTTCAGTAACACAGCCTCTTTGTTTTATGGAATGTACCAGAACAATGTAACTGTAACCTCTTAGTCAGGACGGACACACACACACACACACACACACACACATACACACATACACACACAACCACACTTTTGCATACATACAGCTCTTTCATTCATTTTCTCTCCCACCCAAGACAAGGCATTTTCAGTCCTTGGGAGAAGCATGCACACTTTAACACACAAACACACACTATCATAATGTGCTTTTGTAGTTCTTGACAGCTCTCATTATACTGTATGTTCATAAAGTCAAGGAGAGCTCTTAACTCTAAGCATTTCTGGAATGTATGTGTCGGTAATTTTTAAGTTATTGTTATTTCCTGGAATTATTATATTTGTACGTAAAGATTGCACATTGCATCACTCAAATTTCCCTGCTGAGTTTCAAAATCTTTCTAGGGATAAAACAGCCACAGAATCCCAGAAACCTTAACATATCTGTCTAAGCACTGACATGATATAATATGGGGGTGATAGTGAAATCATCCAGTCAGGTTTTCATTATTTAATGATTTATTGATTTATTCTTTCAGTGAAAATAAGCAACCAGTTATGTGTGAAGAAGCACGATATCACAGGGGGCAGAAAAAAACTGTCTTTTAAATACAGAATAAACAAAAGTGTTCAACTGGTTTGCAAGTTCAAGATCTGTAAAAGCTTCAAACTTTTAATCCAAAAATCCTGATGCCATGTGCTTGGCACAATAGCTTAAACTCAGTATAAATATGAGGACATTTCATCAGCCATCATACAGTGAGAACAGCTGTTCTCCACTGAGTTACAATCACACCAATACACACACACACCTCACAGTTGGCTGGCAAAACACATATTTATAGATGTGCATGCTCTTAGGAATGCAAGACAGTTTAGCAAGTGTCTAAGTGAGTGTACTTGAGTATGGCATAGAAACTGTTCACATGCTATGTTAAGAGAGTGTAAAAAGCTGAAAACTGCATTCATGTGTTATTAATTCCTTCATTTATTCATATTCAGCAGGCATTTGATCCTGGTCAGAGTCATGGTGGAGCTGGGGCACATCCTTTGGAATGCTGGGAATAAGGCAGGAATACACAGCAGTGCATCACTGGACACCATGCACAAGATACACTCACGCACTATGTTGAATTTAGTCTCCAACACCTTCCATGTTTTTGGTTCAGGAATATAAATGTATTCGTCAGTCATAACATTACAACCACTTACAGGTGAAGTGAATAACTTGCATTACCTCATTACAGTGTCACCTTTCAAAAGGTGGGATCTATTACATAGCAAGTGAACAGTAAATTCAAAGGAAGGTGGTCAAAGGAAAGACAACAAGTGAACCGGCAGGTCATGGGCTCATTGATGTTCATAGGGATACAAGGCTAGCTCAATCTGGTTCAATCCCACAGGAGTACAGTAGCACAAATAGCTGAACTAATAAATGCTACCTATAATAGAAATGATACACACAGTACGTCACATCCTGCAACATATGGTAGCCTAGTGGTTAAGGTGTTGGGAATGTTGTAAGTTCGAATCTCAGGTCCAGCCTGCCACCGCTGGGCCCCTGAGCAAGACCCTTAACCCTCAATTGCTCAGTTGTTAAAATGAGACAAAAACGTAAGTCGGTCTGGATAAGGGCTTCTGTCAAATGCTGTAAATATATGTGTTGGAGTAGCAATAGAACAGTCAGTTAGCCCATTCTGACCCATATATATATATATGGGTCTTATTATATACTTATTATATGAGTATATACAGTATATATATATAAATATATATATACTGTATATACTCATATAATGAGCTGAAAATGTGCAGATATTCATTTCAAGTCACTATTTTTAATATACATAAAAATGTATGAATGAGCAAGCTCACCAACCTAACTAGCAGGTAATAACTATGTTACACAGCTATATACAGCTAGGCACACATACTAGTTGTTGTCTATGTTAAATGGCTGATACTGATCATGACACTACACCAGGCAGCTTATACACTCTGGTTAATATTTTGTGCTGTTTTTTGTAAAATTATAAATATTTTGTGCTGTTTTCTAACATCTCACCATAACAGCACTAAATATGCCTAAATCTGAGCAAAGCATAAATAATATATATATATATATATATATATATATATATATATATATATATATATATGTATGTATGTATATGTAAATAAATATTAAGATCTTGTTTAATTGTAGCATACCTGTTTATTTTTGTAGCATACATACAATATAATACTACCGATAATGTGTACAGAGTTATAACATAATACAAAACTGCTTTTCAAGGCCTGTCTGTTTTGTGTCTCTTCTGTATCACTTGTGTTTTTGGGAGAGAATTTTCATAAACCCATTCACTCATTCGTTCATTTTCATAACCATTTTTTATCCCAGTCTGAATCCTATTCCAGGAACACTGGGCATAATCCTGAGACATAGCCTGGATTGGGCTACCACTGCAGGACTAGTGTATTTTCACTTCTCTAAATAATATATATATTATATTGAAGCCATATATGTAGAGATTCGAATCTGCCATAATAACTATCTCTCCCTGTACAGATTTATTACAGAAAGTATAAAGTATTATAGCATTAATCACATAGCACAGCTCTAATAACAACAATGTATAAAGTACAGTCCCAACTGTTAATAGTATGCAGTGTGTGTGCGTGTGTGTGCCTGTGTGTATGTGTATGTGTGCGTGCATGCATTTGTGTGTGTCTTTGTGCATGTTTGAAGTGTTGAATGTTGAATGTCTAGGCCAGACAAATACAAGAAAATATATACAGCATGTATGTAATGTATCAAACTGAATCTAAAACACACACACACACACACACACACACACACACACACACAGTATGTTCTTTCTATATGTTTATTTTTACCTTTAAAAAGACCCAGTGATAAATATGTCAGAGAATTATTTCAGGATGACCATTTTTATTTTCGGTTAATCATTTTTCATTAGCTTCATAGCCAATAATACTCACACTGACTTATTAAAAGTGACAATTGTAAATTCTAGTTTTAATTCTAGTTGTTATCATAGTTTTAAGATTAACTAGCTAATTTTAACCAAAATCTAACTGAGTCCATAACATTTTACACAGTTCTACATGTTATTCATTTATATGCTGCAAATAACCTTAGATATACTTCAAACAGGAAGAATGCTTTTAAATAAAAACTTTTTCATACGTTTGACCTTTACCTTGTGTGGATCACTTTGCAGAATCTAATCAATTCAACTGCTGGTTTCAATTATAATCCCAAATAAATCCTATAACTAATAACCTACATCAAGCACTCATTCTCGAGATATAAACTCTCAGACTCATAGACGGCAAAGTCATAAAAAGTTCTAATGGCTTGAATAAATGAATATGACGCTACACATTTTAAATGTCGTTACATCTGTGTTAAAATCATAAGGAGCTAGACACACACACAGACACATGCATGTAGACACACACACATGCAGACACAAACACACACATATGCACACACACACACATACACGCGCGCGCGCGTGTAGACACAAACACACACACATATGCACACACATACAGACACACATGCACAAACACAGACCCACACGTACACAGCTTTATGGAAAATGTTCTAGGCCAGAGACAAATATAATGAGGTCAAAGGCCACATAAAGCCTAGAGTGAGAGTGAGATGCTAAATAAAGACTGACCTCCAGTCTTCACTTCAACCTCACTGTGTGGGAGGAAGAAAGCTAGAGAGAAGGGAGGAGACTGGAACTGAGTGGAACTGACGGTGCAGGACTGTGGTTGTAAACAGAATAAGGAATTTTTTTTAACACATGTTTTTAAATCTCCCTCCAGTACTAAACTGCCTATACACACAAACACACACACACACACACACACACACACACACACACACACTTCAAGCAGCAACACAGTTGGATTCCTTATTTAGGAGTCCATACTATCATGGTGTGTAGGAGCATTTCACATGCTCTGATTCACATGCTGTGGGCACGCTGTCACACTTTATAATCTATCTGTACATGCAGTGGATTAAAAGTCTACACACACCTATCTGTGATGTAACAATGCATCCAAAATAAATCCTGTCCGAAAACAAGACACTGTTACAGTAGCCTTATTGTGTAAGTGTACACAATCTATTACAATGGGCATATGACTGTGCTGAAAATTAAGCAATCACATTTAAAGTGTGTCCGCAAAGAAATTATTCTGATTGAGCCCAAATACAGATCAGATGTTTCTGTGGATTCTGGAGTTTCATCTGACTCCTGGAGGCATAGTCCACATGTAGAGGAGTATACAAACAATTTCCATAAAATGAGATCAGTACCAGAGAACACCGTGAAGGCCATTATCAAGAAGTAAACGGGACATGCATCCAAAACCAAGAGAGCAAGAAAATTAATCAGGAGGGCTACCCTGAGCCCTACAACAGCATTAGAGTAGCTGAAGGAAAATCTATCCACAATATTCTGGTTGCTACCTGCGTGTGATAACAATATTTTATATTCAACATATGTATGGGCTACAGTTGGCTTAGGGAAGAGTGGAATACAATTACCAAATCAAAAGCTTGGAGACTCTTAAGCAAAAAATCTGAGTGCTGTATTACAAAAGGTGTTTTAAAGTATTAGTTAAGGTGTGTGTGCACTTTTGGAGCCAGGTTATAGTTAGAAGTTATTTTTTTCTTTTACCTCTGAACCCTTTCTATTGTTTTTCCTCTGAATTTTGTTGGTTACTCAATAATAATAAAAGTGCAAAAAGATATGAAATGATTAATCTTTCATTAATCATTCATTTATGATGTTTCATTTGTTTTACATCATATAAACATTTATATGGAATAAACATATCAACTAAACAAATTATATAAACATAATCAATTATACATTTGTAATCCCACTTTCAGGTGCATCTCAAATGAGAAGACTTTAGACTTTGGTTCCTCTCAAGATTTCTTCCTCATATTATGTCAGGGAGTTTTTTTTCTTGCCACTTGTGCCTCTGGCTTGCTGACTTTGAAATTTTGTAAATTCTATAGTTTTATATTTCTGTTATTTTTAATATTTTTATATTAAAGCTGCTTTAATATAATTTGAGATAATGTCCATTGTCCAAGCGCTATAAAATTAACATTTAAATGAGTAGAAAAATCTAAAATTTGAACAAGGGCGTGTACAGATTTTATAGCCAATGTTGGGGGAAGTCGTTGCCTAATGGTTAGAGAGTCTGAATCTTAACCCTAAGGTTGTGGGTTTGAGTCTCGGGCTGGCCACAAATGAGGTGCCCTTGAGCAAGGACCATCATTAAGAAAACAATATCTTAAAATGTAACAGTAATCCATTTGTGGTGTGAAAACAAAATCATTAGTCTGAAAGTCCACTGAATTTGCCTACTGTACATCTGGCCAAACCTACCATCTTATACAAAACTTCTGAACATATCTGGTAACCTTCTGGCAAATCAAAAGTAAACCCAAGAGTGTGATCTTAAAGGGGAGACGGCACACCCTTCCAAAACCCACAAACACACATACACACAAATCTGTGTGTAATTTCCAGAATGATCTCAGCATGTGAGAGATATTCAAATCAGCACAAGCTTCTGCCATCACAACGTCTTCCTGTTTCTATCTCTCACTTCCTGTTGGTTTAGTGAACAACCACATGATCACACATAGTCCATTTTCAGGCTTGTTGAATTATATTTCATTAGTACCAACATTATAAGATTATAAGATTTATTCTGTAAATAATTTCATATTATATGACTTTCTTAAAAACTATTCTTTGTACAATTATCAGAACTCATATTATCATAGTATATTGAGCAAGAAGAAACCTTGAGAGCAACTAGCTTCAAAAAGGACCCCATCTCCTCTTCAGCGTAACACCAGATAGTGGTGCTATAACATTATAGCGCACAGTTACAGAACACTACAGTCAAACAGGGTTTTACTCAGCATTTTTAAAAATAAAAAAATAGATATACTGTAGCTTCAGAATACACTA